>NW_009931241.1:25349-25870 GCF_000696875.1 Nestor notabilis
TATCAGGTATGGGCATAATTGGTATAACTACACTGTTTTTCGGTCTACAGCCTTGTAAAAAAGGATGCTAGCTTAATTCTTTAATTAGGCCCATATTGTGGACCAAAACTACATGGCCATGCTAGGGCATGAAGAGGAGTAATCTCTCTCCCAGTTCCCTTATCCCTCCATCTCTAAGCTGTAGATACGGGAGGAGTACTCTATATGTTTCTTCTTATCCCTGAGTGTAACAATAAAGGTGGTCTAGCAACAAGGAAATATGAGCTCCATCCCCCCTACAGTCAGGAAAATAACCTCCTATTTGCAAAAGTCTATAAACTAAATAATATTTTCCATCAGAGGAAGAACAGTGCAATGTTTGGAATTAGCCTGGGGGTTTAGTTTGATTCATTGCCTTAGAATCATAGAATCATAGAATAGTTAGGGCTGGAAAGGACCTTAAGATCATCTAGTTCCAACCCCCCTGCCATGAGCTGGGACACCACACACTAAACTAGGTCACCCAAGGCTCTGTCCAGCCT
>NW_009931241.1:25948-54171 GCF_000696875.1 Nestor notabilis
CGGAAGTTCCCCTGTTAAAGTTTAACCCCTTTCCCCCTTGCCCTACCACTAGAGTCCCTAACGAAGAGTCCCTCCCCAGCATCCTTGTAGGCCTCCTTCAGATGTTGGAAGGCTGCTATGAGGTCTCCACGCAGCCTTCTTTTCTCCAGGCTGAACAACCCCAACTTTCTCAGCCTGTCTTCATAAGGGAGGTGCTCCAGTCCTCTTATCATCCTCGTGGCCCTCCTCTGGACTTGCTCCAACAGCTCCATGTCCTTTTTATGTTGAGGACACCAGAACTGGACACAATACTCCAAGTGAGGTCTCAGGAGAGCAGAGTAGAGGGGCAGGATCACCTCCTTTGACCTGCTGGTCACGCTTCTTTTGATACAGCCCAGGATACGGTTGGCTTTCTGGGCTGCAAGCGCACACTGCCTGCTCATGTCGAGTTTCTCGTCAATCACCACCCCCAAGTCCTTCTCCGCAAGGCTGCTTTGAATCTCTTCTCCGCCTTCACAGGATCTTGAGCAAGTCAGAT
Organism: Nestor notabilis; assembly: GCF_000696875.1. NCBI lineage: Eukaryota > Metazoa > Chordata > Aves > Psittaciformes > Psittacidae > Nestor > Nestor notabilis. The sequence goes on from NW_009931241.1 coordinate 26,466, forward strand.
AGATCCAGATACGTAGAGGAATTTTGTTACCTTATTCCTATTTAACTTGATCAGAATTAGCTTCCAAAAGCACGATATGGGCATGCAGATCCTGAGGTTCTAGACTTCAGTCTCACTATGCCTTACTTGACCACTGTGTCCTTAAAGTGAAGAAAAAAAATCTCCTACTTCTGGAGTTTGTTGTGAAACTAGATACATGAGACAATACTTTGAGATGTTCCAGGTACACTGGCAATATGAAATGGTACTTAATATATCACTTCTAAAAATAGAAAAGGCACTTTTTTTGAGGCACAAACTGTCCTTTCTGTTTGTTAGGAGTCCATGGAAATGCATAGGAACAATTTTAATCTAATAAGACAAAAGATGCTATGATACGGCTTAATCAGTACGCTACTAAATGTTTTCTTTACCAAGCTCTGAGCAATGGATTCATCATTGCTGCTGGCTGTTAAATATGGTGTCAGTTTTTTTCAAAATATCAGTGTTCATAATGCGGTAGAGCTCCTGGGCCTGTTGACAATTTTACACTAACTTTGCATTATTTCTACGTTTTTATCTTAAATTGGCATCATTTTATTACATTGATAACTAGAAGTAGCAAATCAGAAATTAGAAAGAAAGAAAACTGACACTGATTGATGTCCAAGTCTTTCTCCTGATTTGCTGATTAAAGTCATCAATCTATATGCAGAAGAGATGTCCAATGCAAATGGAACCAACCAGCCTTAACGAAGTTGTGTTGTCAGCATACTAAAGGGAAAATGTGATCCTCACAGCAGATAGGGAAAACAAAACTAAACCAGAGACTGTCTGCTACAAACAACATTTATTTTAAGCAATGGTAAATCACTATTTAAAACACATTCTAACCATGACAGTAAATCTTGTTGGCTATACTAGATTAGATTGTGGTGTATAGATTGCACAGAGAAAAAAAAAATATCAGACTAGTTTGTAGGCCCTCTGGGCTGTGAGAAAACTGCCTTCAGATCTCTGTCTAAGCTCAGTAATCCCCCAGCTTGTTTGGAGAATGAATATTAGTGGCACTAGCTAATGTATCCCACTCCCCAGACACATTCCAGTTTTCTCAGATTGCTCCTTTCTCTTCCTTTCCTACTTACACAGGGGTGCTGTAGTCTGATTCTTTGTAAATGAGAGATCATCAAAATGAAGCTGCACCCTAATTTTCATTAAATTCGGTATTTTTATATGGATTCCCTGTATTTACATTATTTTAATGTAGATCAGAAGAATTTGAGGTACAAAATAACCAAGAAAATAGCCCAAAAGCAGAAATGTTCATTAGAAAAAAAAAAATCAACTTTCACAACAGCTTTGGTAAATGGTGAAAACCCATAAATGTATGGAATAGACAGACTTTTACATCTAGATTTGGCCAAACTGAAGGAGGATCAAAACAAATAAATATACAAAAATTTTATAGAAACCCTACTGAAAATCTTTGACCAGGGTGAGGTCAATCAGTTCAAAAGAGAATGGGTACAATAAGAACTTCCTCCCACTATTTAATTAGAGATAGTTGAACAAACCCCCTTTTTTTTTTTAGAGAATGATTTGACTTTTCTTGTTTTAATGGGAGAGGGAAAGGTTTGTTGGTAATATTTTCACTTTTTACATTTTTATTTTCTGTAGTTACTATTGCTAGTGCAGTCACATGTTGCGTCATTTCTTGCTTATGATGTGACTTCTGAAGTTCCTTGACCTCTAATTCTCTTATCCTCAATGAATTGTCAAGAATTAGGTGAAGACTTAAAAAAAGGTAAAATAAAATAATAAAATGTGTTAAAATGTGTTCAGGCTGTTTCAGTGCCTCTAAATTTAGAGTAGCTATTTACAAAGTCATTGTGTTTTATAAATCAGTGGTTGCCAAACTCTTGCTCGCTATGCTACCTGAAAGCCTCTGTGATGTTAATTACAGCCACAAGAACCTAAAAAGTCAAATGTGAGGTCACCACTGCTAGACTTTTGGTTGACCGCAACAGTGAAGTGCAACACTTCCTCAGGGTGCTCTTTACTCTCTGCTCTCTGTGGTTGCCAGTGGGCAGTGATCTGTATCAGTTGAAGACATGGATACAGATCTGAATATAAACCCAAGTCCTCTCCCTGATATTTTGAAATTCTACATTTCCTATAAAAGTGTACTCTTTTTATTATGTCCCTCCTGAATGTACACTAACTACATTCCTACAACTCATCAGAAGTTTATTTCAGTGAACATAAAGGAAAAAAAATAATTGTGGTATAAATCAGTCTGTCATTCTTCCTTCACCTTTAAGCTCCCACCTCCAAATAATTTCTTAAAATAACTGTAAAAATACAAAATATTTTAATGGAACTTTTCTTTCCAGCCCTGACATAAAATTAATACTACATTTCAAATTTATTCTTAAAAGAATATTCCTGAAAAAAAATTCTAAAAAAATATGGAAATTAATAGATCCCCTTCTGACTAGTAAGATGCAATAGGCTTAATTAAGACATAGAACATTCAGACATTAAGAAATGTCTTCTAACAGAAAACCTAGGGAACATTGGAAAAAGAGTGTCTAGGAGCTCTGGAATCTCCATCATTAGCAGATGAGACAGCAACTGTCAAGAATGACATAGGTATAGCTGGTTTTGCCTTAGGGCAGAGGGATGGGCTGGCTGACCTCTCAAGGTCATTTTCAGCCTTGTGATTCTGTGCATGAAAACATGCATCCAGTCCTAACTGCAATATAATCCGTCATCGCTCAACACCATTTCCTTTCAGTGTCATGCATTCAACCTTAACTTTGTCCTATTTAAGAAAGTATGCCCTCAGATATATTGTCTTGATATAATGTAATATTTATTAAGTGCTTTGTAAAGAGTAAGAAAAAGACGTATAGTTTTGAGGTTCATTAAGAAATTACAAAGTTTTATACATTTTTTTACTCCATTGTATTGCACAATGGAGTAAAATCTATAATAAATAAATAAAACTGGGGTGATAGATCTTGGTTATATTTACTTCCTTAGTAAATAGGATGTTTATTGCAAGGTATCTTTATACTATTGTGTGTGTATATTTATATACATATGTATTTACATATATATGTGTGTGTGGTTATCATTATGAGGTCATATTACAAATAAGAATTGGATGTAGGAAATAAAATTTGTAACCTAGCAATGTGTCACTTTGATATTGGCACAATTTTTATTTTTTCATTTTTTTATTTTTTTTATGTTAGAGGATAATATGAGTTTCAGTAGAATTAAATAAAATTCTTAATTGGTGAAGTCTTATAAGAAGGATAGTCAACTTTTCCAGGTTCTTGTTGATTCTCCAGTCAAGACTTAGACCTGCTCCAGGCTGAGATTTCTCTTACACAGTTATGTCTTCTTCATAAACTTGTTCCGATAACTCCGATAACTACCTGATAAATTATTATCTGCCTTATGCCACTAAAAATTTCTAGCAAGCTCTTCATAGGCATCCAGGTATTTATAAAGTTGGCATCATTTTCTACATACAATCAGATCAAATCAGAATTAAAAATTGTGCTCATCTCATCAGCATTATCAGTCCCACACTTGAAGTCTTGTCTTCCTGACTCTTAATTGTTTTCCTGTTTCCTCTAATTCTCCTTTTCTTCTCTTCTCTGGTCCATTGTTTCACACTCACTTTCAGTTTATGGTAGTACCACTTGTCTTGCTCTTTCATATTCTTCTTTTCCTCTAAATCACAGGTCTTGGTCACCACTTTCATTTCAAGTGATGTAATCATTATCTTGTGTTTACTTGTCTTTATAGACCTAAAAGAAAATAATTCTCTGCTTTTTCTTCTTTTTCATCAAATTCATTATCATCTTGTATGTCACTCAGGCTTGAAACCTGGCTCATCTCTGACACCCTTATTCCTCACATCCAGATACTCTCCATGTAATTTAACTGAGACACAACCTTTCTTTTCTATTCATGGTTAAAACTACTGTCAACTTTCATGATATCCTATCCCAATTTCTACAACTGAGATTCTACAGTTTTTTAAAATGTGCATTTTTATAGCCCATAACAAACCATGATGCTCTCACTTGCAAAATTATTCCTACCTGTTTATTATCTTTCATTATCTTTAACGACATTTACCAACTTTAAGGACCACTGTTTTTCAAATATTAATTCTGTAATGTGCAATGACTGAAGGACAGAACATTGACTACTAATGACTCATAGTTTTCTTGATTTCCCCTTACTTATATGACCATTATTGTTATCTCTGAATTGTAACTCCGTACAACATTTTACTCTGTGTTTGCACAATGCATAGTACAATAGCAGTTTGTATTCATGATAAGAATCTTAACGCTTCATAGTGCTAATTCCCTGAAATTATACCAGAGCTAACAGGCTTTAAGAAAGATCAGAATTAGTCCTGCTCCATCTGTTTATATTTGTGTGGCTCAGATCTGTCACTGTTCATAGAGGAGAGAAGGGACATGCTTTCAGTTGCTCAGTTGTACCTTTAATCCTAGAGCGTGGGTAGGGAAAATATCGGTAACCCATCATTTCCTACAGTGAATCAGAAGAGGATAGTCAGTTATAGAAGAATATTAAAGCATTTCCAAAAGACAAAAGTTTCTTGCTTGGAATATGAAGTTAATCACTATGGAAGGATCTTGATGCATTCATTTTCAATGTAATAACACTCACTAGCTTTGAAAAGTATGCCCTTTTATTCCTTTGGAGGGACTGAGAAGGGTAATAACTGATGACAAACTACTGAAAACAGTGTGCCATACTTATAAATTCCTGCTTTAACTTAGCCCTGAAACATTTCAATTAAAAAAAAAAATAAATTATAAAACTGTGACATCCATTAGCTGTGGCTAGGCCAAGTTAAAGCATTTTTACTGTTTAACAAACCTACTAAAGTAAGAACAGATAGTGTCTAGTAAGTATCTGCCCACTTTGCCCAAGGGCAACTAGCATAACTAATCATGCTGGATGGTCAGACAATTTTTCTCTCAGTCACCCTTGGACTGACCTAACCCCTCACACTGTGAAGTGGCCACAGTAGTGAAAGACTACGTTTTAGCCATGTTTTAGCCATTGAGCAGCTGCTTCTCAACCAGAAAGCCTGTTTCTGGGACCACACAATCACTGAATACAACAGGGACATGTTACAAATACAACTGTGTTTATGCTGTAAGAGAAGATAACAGTAATGAAACTGGATGTTTAAACCCGATGTAATTCTCCACTCTATACCTGAACCCAGAATCCCCACACTGTGATGAATGATAACTGTACAGGTTCCTCAACTACTAAATTTGTGTCTTTGCTAATCGCCTAACATTTGGTCTAGTTCATGATCTCTAAAGGCCAAATAGTCTTAGGAAGGAATCCAAACTTTTTCTGTATTGTTATTTTTTCTTTTTAAATGTCTAAAAATTGCTGACATGTCTGTTCCTCTCACCTGGAGAGAGACGGTTACGCTTTCTCAAAAGCATAGTTTGATTGGGTGATGCTGATTGCTGTTGGTAACTGAAGTAAGCAGCAAGCCATGCAACAGAAGAGTTATTGCTCCTTGGCTCACTTCAGTGATGCATTAAAAAAGTTAATACCTTTTTTCCTTTTTTTTCCAAACTGTTCTCTTCCTGACTTCTTACGCATGGCTTCTCAGCTTCTCCCAGTTACTTGTCCAACCTGTGGATACTCTGAAACATCACCCTGTTTTGGACTTGCATGTATTCCTTGAATATACTTTTGCTCCACACTTCCTTTCCACTTTAATTCCTTAGAGTTTTCCATTATTAACACTGATAACTATTTTTCAGAAAACAACTTATTTCTGACAATGTATTGTTTCAATGGTCGGACTTAGAAAAATAAAAGAGAAATACACCAAAAGACAAACAACTTAGAATTTGTCGACATTCTGCAGTTTCCCATGTGAATCACCTCTTGGTTGATGCTTCCCATTTATTGTTTATATAGGCATAAGCTTTGTATGAAGTATGCCAAATAGAACATTCAAGCTTTAAATCAGTCACACATAATGAGAAATCTCAAATCATTCTGAGCAATTTATTTAATATTTTATAAGGAAAATACAACTTGAGTTGTGCAGTTAAATTTGCAAGAAGATCAGGAAGGACAGAAAGAGCAGCCACCCATACATTACTGGTGATAAAATAGAGAGAAACTGAAAAACTGAGATTGCATATCTGAAGTCTACAACAGCTGTACTCATACTTAACGTGTAGGTTTCATTCATTAAATATATGTAAGATATAAATATGTTAATCTGGAGCCTCTGTCAGTCTGCAGAGAGGATAAGAAGGGTAGAAAACATAATTAAAAAGTGTGTAGGTGTTTCTGTTAAAAGAAATTTGCCAGTAGTGTGAAATCTGAATTTCTATCTTGCCTTATTTTAATTTTGTGATGACTGGGCCTGAAGTATCAAAAGAAGGGATTTCCCTCACTTCCGCAAGCCAGGCAGAGCCATATATTATGACAAACACCAAGACTCCCAAGGTAATAGTCAAAATGCCACTGGAGAAGAAATAGAAAGAATGTAAAGAAATTTTGTTCCTAGCTCTTTATCCCACATACTCTGATCTTTCTTCCTTTTTCTGTCTGAAGCTGTGCAACATGGCTCCACAACTGGTTTCTAAAAAGCAGTACATTCTCTGCTAACACTGTCAAAGCACTAATCAGGAAACCAGAGCAGCCTTAGGTTTGGGTTCTTTTTTTTTCTGGGAGGTGTCTCTTTTTTTTTTTCAGAGTGCTCTAAAAATCTAAAAGGAAATGAAAATTTTGAGCAAATCTGTCCACAGTGATTTCAGGTCTTGATTGTGGATTTCATCCTGATAGTGTTGATTTTAGGGACTACTACATCAAAGCATGAATGGTTAGCTGCAAGATCGTGTTTACTACTTCATACAACACACTTGTTTCCCTGAAAGCCAATTCTGATTCAAATCAATTTAATTAAGTAACAAAGCTGGTTGTCATGGAAACAACGCTACTAATTTGTCATGGCAAATACTCTGTGAGATTGGCCAGTTGCTAAGCAACAGCCAATGGCCTTGAAGACAGAAGATGACAAATTCTATCTGGTGCAGATGTTGTGATCCAGTCTTGAATTAGGCCCCTGTTCAGAATGGATTCCCAAGAGAGCATCACCTGGATAGTTTAATAGCAACACAGGGAGTAGCATGCCACAACAAATTACATTGTTTTGCACTTTTAAAAATGTGTTTGAGGGAGAAGCTAGTAAAATAAGTTAATTTGATGCTCCCTGTCATCTTTTTATTTTCCTATTACAGAATATATGGAGATGATTCAATCTCACTGTACTCGGTTTTGCATATGCATATTTATGCCACAGAAATAGTCTTTTATCCATCTTTGTACATATGATACGTAAAATTTAGGCATGCAAGCAGAAAACAAGTGGATTATGGTTAAATCACCTCAAAAAAATCTGTTTGGAGTAATGTGCATAATTTACTCAACAATGGAGAACAATTTATTTTTATCTTATTATTCTTTCTCTCAGGATAGCCTCCTACTTCACAGTTTAAACTAGATTTACTTTTATTTGTGAGAATAAATTCATTATTCCTCTCACAGAAAGTCCTACAAATATTTCAGGCTGTTGGTATCTTCCTACCTGTGCCTGCTTTTGTTGCACACAGAAATTAAGCTAAGTGTAGAGTAACATCATTTTGTCAATGAATGACTTTCTTAAATTCATTGTACTAGCTAATTTACCCTGAAATCCCAGTCTCACTGTCTTCCAACTGAAAAAAAAAACAAAACCAAAACCCAAAATCAAAACACTTTAATTGGGAAATAATTAAAGTATTCTTTTTGCTTCTATCTTTATGCCTAATTCTAAAATCTACTTACTAAGCTTAGTTCCTTGAGCACAAAATGAACCAAATTGGCAACTGATAATGAAGAATACAGAAATTTGTAAGAGTAAAACAAGAGTCATTTAGAGATGGATTTACAGTTCACTGGAAAATATTGCTATCAAAACAGAAATGCTCTGTGAAATGGGATTGATGTTTCTAGGATTTTGCTTGCGATTGTAAGGAAAATTTCTGACAGTTTTGAAATTGCTTTTTTTACATTATATTAGACATTTCATTTTTTCATGGAAACTGACTTTTCAATTAGAAATAATTTGTCAAATTAGAATCATAACAGAATGACAAGTGCTCCAATTTAACAAAGACTCAAACATTCAAATCAAAACAAATCCTTCTAATTTTCTGAAGTAAGCTGAGTGACTCAAAGGTCTCCTCTTTGCTCTACCATAATTTCTTTTCTGTGGAATCACTCCTGCTGGCAGACAAATTTTAAAATTCCCAAAAAGACTTTATACCGCAGATATTCCAGATTCCACACATTTCTAATATGGATAGTACATAAGTGTCTTACTAGATTCATTACACTTAATGGATTGCTGACAGGAAGATCCAGCCAAGAATCTAACATAGTCTACTATACCCACTTGAATATACAGCAATGATTTAGTAGTCTAAATAAAATTGTATCTAGAACAAAATCAGGGATTTGTTTGATAAGTTTCACTGCAAATGCAGTAATTGTAATAGAAATTAAATAAAACCACGATCTTCCATTGTATTGTGAGAAGGTCAAAATAAACTAGATGAAGAATCCAGTCAAATTTTTGTTTTATAAAACTAACATCAGCCTTTTTTCTTTTTTTTTTTTTTTTTTAATTAGGGTTTCTATGTTAATATAAAAATAGAATCATATCTGTCAAGTTTGGTTAAAAGGGTATTCTGCAGAAAATTATCCAGGTGTCTTACAAATTAACAGAAAATATAAAAGCAACAGCAACATGCAACTTAAATATCATCCTCTTACTATTTCAAACTTGTTAGACTAGTATTTTTTTGTATTATATTTTGTTGGGTGTCTCTGGCAAGATTTTGGTAGTATGAGCACTGCAGGGGTGGCCTCTGTGGGCAGACATGCAGGAGGAAAGGTTTTGTTTTAATGTTTGTCTTTTATTTCTCACTATCCAAATTTATTTTAATTGGCAGAAAAAGTAAACCACTTTTCCTCAAGCTGAGTCTGTTCTGCCAGTGACAGTAGCTGGTTAGAAGTCTCACTGCCTTAGTCTTAATCCATGAAATTTCTTATCCTATTTTCTCCCCCTGTCCTGCTAAGCAGAGGGAGTGAGTGGCTGGGTGGGAGCTTGGCTGTTTGCGCAGGCTAACCCACCATGTAGATAAAGTCCAGTCACTGGAGAAAGTTACATGTAGCAAGGACATAGCCCAATGGAGACAAGGCTTCCTGTTCAGTAGTAGTATACGTCCCTATTTTCATAGTGTGAAATGTATTTTAACACTGGAAAAGTAATATGCTTTTGCCTTTCTGAAAGCTGCAAATGAAATCCTAATGTCCTACCAGGACAAAGAAGAAAACAAACAAAAAAATCTTTAAAATCCAACAGGTAAGTGACAACATTTCATACAAGAATATTCAGAAGACCTTGTATACATTTGCATTTGTCCCTGAAAATAGCATTTAGGTACTCTTTTTGTGAGTCTTCGGTGCCCAATTTGGGCATCTCAATTTATACAATCCTTTTTGTTTATGAAACTCATAGGTAGTTATGTATTTTTAATTTTCTTTAGACGAAGCTGACAATTCAGAGATAATTTAAACTCAGCAGTGAAGTGGACAGTTATGACCGTATCTGTTTCTTGCATCAGGCATGCTGGTAAGAGAGAACATATCTTTTCAAAGCTTTTCGTTTTGAGTTAAACACCGAGAACTGGAGAAGTCATGAAATCCTTAAATAAATTATTCCACTGGTTAATCATCAGCTCCTCACTCTTCGTGGCCACATATCTGAGGGTTGATAGTTGCTCTCTTAGCTTCCTGATCATATGTTTTGTAACATCATATTAATCCCCTGAAATTTCCAACTCTTTCTGATGCTCCTTTCCAAAATGAGTTTCTCTTCCAGAAAGAAATTATGCAGTCTTGATTCCTAGATACGTAATACTGCTGTTAGTAAAGTTAAAAAAAATAAAATTAAAAAAAAAAATATTCCTCAAGCAAGTCCAGTTCATTATAATATCTAGGCTGTTCGTCAGATATATCTTTCTCATTTTTTACCATACCATTGTTTTTGTGTATGTAAATAATTTTGTACATCATTGATCAGGTTGTGACTTGAATCAGGCCAGAAAGTCAATAGGAAAAAAAAGATGGATTATTTTTTTATTAGAATTCCTTTGTAAAAACTACCAGTTAGAAATGTTTTAATGAATTCACTGTCATCTGTAGTATTTTTAAATCATAATGAAATCAAATGCCTTACAGAAATCTTTGCCAATGAAATCATAAACTCAATCAAAAAGAGCAAGTTTATTTGACAATTTTTTCATAATCTGTGTTAATTGACAGCATGTATATTGCCATTATTTTACTACTTCATTGATTTCATCTTCCATCACCTTTACTTAGTTGCTTTATATCTATTTAACCAGCTGAGAGTACACTGAAGCATTTTGTCCTTCTTAAACAGTGGCACAACAGCCATTTTCTTCCAGAGACCTGATTTTTTTCATTTTTCCAAGATTTATCCATCAGTCTGAAACTCCTTTGAACATTTTTGCAGCTTACCATGTATGAAGTACTTCATCATAGTTAAAGTTAACTTATTTTTTTCTTAAAACCTTGATTTTTTTCCCTTCCTCTCAGTACTACTGTAACAAAACCTGTTTCATTGTTGGTGTGAATATCAGCCTTCATTCTAAGAACAGCTGCAAAGTATACACTGGGGAATTCTTCTTCTGCTGCAGCATTGCTGACATTTATACGGTCCCTATTTGGTAAACTTGCCCCAGAACCTGCCCCCAGGACAGACTTGTTGAGAGTGGAGAGACGTGGAAAGTCCAGGGGAGGGAATTAGGAAAACTGCAGCCGTTTATTCACTTCTCTTAGTACAGGGCACATACCACAGTTTGTATGACGGACCAATGCTTGTAGGTAGTATCCTCTTTGCTCTTTTTCACACTTCTGTTGCAACTGCCCCTGTATCATCCAGTCCATAACCAGGAATCCCTTTTGGCATCTATGCAACAGTAACAGCAACGCTAAATTTTCTTTTTTCTGTTAACTGCTGACTTTCCTGGTCCCAACAACTACCAAATATCTGAAACTGGCACAGAGTTCAAAAAACTCTTTTACCTTTTTTTTTCCTTAATTGATCTGACACTTAACAGCATTTGCTTCAAAAAGGTTAAAATCTGTTGCAGTCATCTTCTCTATAGCCCCTTTTCTCTAGTGAATGGCTGGTCTGGCCTCTGGCTGACTTTCTGTCTTCACAAATTCCTCTAAAATTCACTATCCTACCAGCTATCATTTCATAGAGGGTCCTTGGGAAGACTCTTGTGAATCCATCATTGAAAATGGCAACCTGGGAGAGCAGCCATTTCCCGCTCCTCCAGAAGAAAACAGTTCTGCCACATTCTTTTAAAGTATATTCTCCTCCCAAGGCAAGCACAGAGCTCCCATCAACACTAATGACACACAGAGGTGAATGTTGCCATTTGTGAGGGTTTGTAATTGAATCACCATTAGCTTCAGCTCCTGGCGTTGTTCAGAATGAGTCGAGTCCTATTGGTTCATATTGCTAGAATGCAATAAACAAGCGTTAAACTATTTAAAGGCAGCTTTGTTCTTTTGTCAGACACCTGCTGAATGTTTGTTTAAAATATAACAACTCTGAAGAAGTATTAGAATCTGGAAAAGACTAAGGTCTGAATTCACCTTAACTATAGAGTGGCTATCAATGCCTCTGTCTCAAGCACTTCAAAATCCCATTTTCAGATATATATGGAGCAGTTACATTACTAATCCAAATTTACCTCTAAGCTATGTGAATGCACATTTTCCTAGTGTTTAAGCAGGGGAAGTTGTAAGGAAGTAGGATTGTTACTGCATTTCTAACTTTTTCACAGATAACAGTGATACAAGAATACTCCATGGAGTAAGTGGTTGTTGTTTGATTATTTTTTTCCTTTCCAGAAAATAGAGCCTTCCTGAGAAAACTTTACAGATGTACGCACACACAAAAATAAAAAAAAAAAAAGTATTTTTATGAAAGCTATCCATCAAATGTCAAGGATAATAATCAATTTTTTGTCACAATGAACCGATAAAAGCTTTCAGTAATAATGTCATGGGGAAAAAAATTTGTGTTGGAACTCGTAACAGTCAGCCCTGATATCAAACAAATTCATAAAAGCTCAATACCACTGTAGCCCTCGGAGGCATGACAAAACACAATTTTTCATCCACAGGATATGGAATAATTCCCTCTTTTTATTTTTTTTTTTTTTTCACAGAGAGAGAAGCAAAAGCAAAAAATCTGAATTTCAACAAAAAAAAAATTACACAATCCTGCTTATGCAGGTGAACATTAGTGATCATTTTGGTCACCGATATCACAAACCTTTATGGTGATTTCTCTCACATCATGCAAATGGCTGCATAATGTCTACTCCTCTTGGAATGTAAAATCAAATCAGCATTCTAATGATACAAGCTTGTGATGAGCTTGGAAATAAATATGCAGAAGCACATAAAAAAAAAATCAAGGCAATCAAGGAGAGCCAGCGTCCTAGCTTGGACTATAAATCTTTGTCTGTTTCAATCGTAAAGCTGGCCGAATCAGTGTAAAATTCGAGCAGGGATGTCATCAATTTCTGTTAACCTCTCTATTCTTCTTTGTGTTGGCGGTGCAGTGATGGATTGGTTTTGTCACTTGTGCTCAGTTCACAGTATGTTAACATGGAAGGGTGCAGTCAGGTTATGAAGAAGGGTTATTACTGTCCCAGCTCTGACCTGGACTTACTATCTTTTCTAGTATCACAAAACCTTACTGTCTTTGGGACTGAGAAGTAGAATGCTTGGAGCTGCCTAATACTAAACCAAGCAGCCACATGTTTTTTTTTTCCAGTTGCTTTGCTATAGTTCTTTCCAGTTGTTTGCTCCAACTCATAGGCTTATTCTTTCCTACCATTTTATAATTAATAAATGAATGCAGGAGGTGCTTATTTATCTAACTACCAGTGTAGGAAGAAAAGTAATGAATTACTGGATTACATTAAGAGGAATCTATGATTTGCAAACACAAAAAGATTCATAATTTTACAGTCTCTGAATAATAAAGCACTGCTAATAAAGCAGAAGTAATAACATAAACTTACCTGCATGTACTGAATATATAAATGTTTCAAGGAGTGGACTAACAATTATTCTTTCATGTTGGCTTGATCTTGTCTTTGGTAAGGGTGTTTAAATTGTGCTACATAATTGTGGCAGAGTATTTGATGAGTTAGGGTGTTCTTCAGTTCTTGTTTTCTGCTTCTCTAGACTGTGTCAATGCTCCTGCTGTGGTCTGTACTGCACAGCATTAAGCATACCTGGCCCTGTTTCAAAAACTTGCAAGCTCAACTTTAAGCAACTTCAAGCTCTATTAATGTCAATGGAACTGCTCAGGTGCTTAGCTTAAGCGTGATCCTAAATACATTGATGGAAGATTGTAATAAATCCTAATCCAATGCCTAATGAAATCTTTAGGACTCTATATTGACTTCAGTAGGCATTGTATCAGGCTGATAGAGCTCAACACCTTGCAGAACTGAGCCCTTAAACAGTTGGCTCATTTCACCACATAAGTGGTTGTTTTAGTGGTGGATGAAGTGATCCCTATGTGTAGTATTTAATATAGTGTGTTTCAGCTTGTTAAGTTAGTAAAGTGCTTTGGAATCACTTGAGATGAAAAGTACAATACGAATGCAAGTTATTACTGTTACACTGCCAGAAGCTCCATTTTTTTTGTCAGTGAAACCTCACATTAAAATATATGATTTAAAAAGAAGGAAATAATAGAACATTGATCTACAAAAAAATCTGTATCTCTAATTTCTGTAAAGAAAAGCCAAACATTCTGGCAATAGGTAGTCCAGGTTCTGCAAAAATGCTGAACAATTGAGGGTCAATAGCATTTTGTAAGTGATGCTTTTGCTCTTGACAAATTGGACCCAGGATATAGGAGTAAATCCGGTCACAAATGTCTGCCACTTCTCAGAGCTGTGTTGGCTGCTCAAAAGCAATTAAGTGAAGTGGATACTCAAGTCCCATTGAATGTCCCAATTAACAATTAGCAGGACTTGTGCTCTTAAGGGTTTTTTCAGATCTTACACAATACAGCACTGAGAAAGTCACATGAAGGAGACCTCAGTTTCCATATTTTTTCTATGGGAACTATTTTCAAAGTTGTATGAAAAAAGCCTGAATTAAATATAGTAGAGTACCAAGAAAGAAGCATTCTTATGTCATAGGTTATATTGCTATTCATCCTTGCGTTCAGAAATGTAGAAAGAGCCTAGACAGACAGCAGACTAGGCAATGTGACCAAATCCAAAGAGATAGAAGCTTTACAAGCAATTTTTTTCCATTAAAAATGTATTCCTACGTCCTGGTATTTTTAAGATGTCTCAGGATACGAAACCGTTGTGTATTAACAACAAAACCATAGATAAGACTGGCATGATAAATTTCTTTACATGGACAGTTTAGCTTGTTTTTTCACCCAAGTTTGTTTATTTATCTCTGGTCATGAATTTAAAACAACATGTTTAGTGCTAACTGCAGCAATGGCAGTAAAACTAGTCAAAAAAGAATCCCAAGGTCATGCAGTCCTTGCTGATAAATTCCACCTGAGAAAGAGCTGCAACCAGTACTGAACCCAAGAGGAACTCTACGTTTCCTCATGCTACCCCTGTCCCATGAAAAGGAATTGTCACTCTTGAAGTGAATGTTTCTGGACTTCACATCAGCTCACATGTTCCCTCAGCCATTAAGTGCCCCCCGCTTACACACATAAACAGAGCAAATGCAGTCTGCCACAAAAAGGCCTGAGATAGTCTCCAGAGATATGAATCCCATTACATTAGTTATTGTATTGCAAATATATGTAGCAGGGTGCCCATTTCCTGCTATATTTGCCTTAAAGGTTTATGTTTTCAATTACATAATGATGTACAAATTAAATGCAATTGAAAATTTAAACCTGTACAAGTGTCAGTAATCAAGTTCCACTGTTAGTCCCATGAGGCTGCCCACAGCATTGCTGGAAAGTGCACTACTGTGCAGACATTACATTACTCACTCTAAGAAGCTCCTGTTGAATGAATAAATGCTAATTAGTCTTATTTATTATTGATATTACAGAGTCCAGTGAACTCTGAAAATTTGGCCTAGTTTAATGAAGGCTGTGCCAAAATAAGGAACTATCAGGGCTGCACGACTCTGCTAATTTTTAAGGAGTGATGTAACAATTTCTGTCACCTACACTGACGTGCAAAGCAATGAATCCTGCTCTGCTGCATTATCCTGTAGGACCTACAGGCAAACCAAGTTTAGGTTTTCCTGAACTTCACGAAACTTCGATTATTGGAAATGGCACTTTATGTAATCAATGTAGATCAACCTAGATCAAGTGGAATAATGTTCAATGCACCTTGCTAATAAAATAAGAGAATTCTATCAATTCGTGAAAAGACAATTAGGAGCCTGGTCAAAATAGTTCAGTTAAACCCCCCTAAGAATCTTTTTGAAAATACTTCTCTACTTTTTGTAGGCTTTATTTAATTTCTAACATTGTTTGACAGGAAGTATTTTGATGAAATCCTTGACATGTTGAAGAGCTGTTTTGCATAAGCTAAGCCGATGGAGGTTTGTTATTTTCTATGATATGATCCTGAGAAGCCTGTAGAGGGTCTGGATGTTTGGCTTGAAAATTTATGAGCATATAGGTGGACTATGGGATTTTGAATTTTGGGCCCACATTCAGCTCAAATAAGGACTAATTTCAAATGAGGGCTAATTAGTAAATTATCACTTTGAAGTCTTCCTCAACATTTATATAAATCAACCCTCCCGAAAGGAGAAACAAAATGCATAGATACCAGTGAGCATAGACACAAACACTAACACACAAATTCAAACACAGATACACCAAATGTCTAATGAAAGAAAAGTTTCTTCCTAATAAAACAGAGTAACTTTAAAATACAGTTTAACGCATGTTGAATTCTATCCTCCCCCTTCAGTTTCCCTTTTCTGTTTAAAAATGTGTTGAATTTGATCCTTCTCTGTAATCAAGGTGTTTGATAAGTCAAATCCTTCAGATGTGTAGATAAAAAGCACTTTTTAGAATGTTAAACTGGCAACACATAGGGTGCAGTTATTGCTTCGTAGAAATGTCGTAGATGTCCTCTAACCTCTGTTTTTAAGAATGTATTTCTTGGATGATTTTTTTCAAGAACTCAGGTCAGGAAGAATCTACCCCAAGGGTGGTTGGAGGGAAGAAAAAATAACAAGGCATGGCTGCATCTGGGGACCACAACATTGTTCACATCCTCTGTAATCATCAGTGCACTGCTCAGCTGCTTTGGTAATTTACATAATACCATCCTGACACTTTCACTTCAGTTATCTATCACCATTGGGATGGTGTTGCTATTTTGCTGCTTTATTTTCTTTCTCCCTATCTTGCTCTCTCTGTGCCTTTTTTTCTCTCATTGTGTCTTATGTTTATCTGGCCAAACAAAAAAGATTTATTTCACATTGTTTCTGCCCTCCTTGTTCAAGAAATATGAATTTGGCAAATGATGAGACACCGAATACATCTAGTAAGAAAAAATGCACATATAGCGAATTTGTTCTCTACATTTTAATGAATTGTATCTTTGAGGGAACTGAGGAGAAGAGGAGCAATAACTTAATAGGTGCAGAGATAGGGGAGAAAGTCAGTTTAATAAAGCTAAATTCTAAGGGTATGATGGATTCACATGTAATTATGGCTCAATCTGCAAGATAGAACTGGACACTAAGCTTAAAAAAAAAGCTTAAAGCTTTTGCTTCTTGAGTTACATTTCCTCAAAAATGAACAAAGGAAATGTAATATTTAATTTTTTCCAAATATATTTTTATTGTCATGTGACAGATTAATTGGTTATCTGAAAACAAGATTAATTCCTGTAGTCCTACCTACTGAGACCAAACAACAGTCTTGTTCTCCCCAGTTTTACACCTCTTTACCCCTTTGACTTCACTGGAGTTGTTCTTAATGTTTATCACTGTAACTGATATTGACAGTTACACGCTTGTGTATGCCCTTGTCTATCAACCACCCTGGTCTGTGCTAAGGGCAATAAAGTCACCTTCCCATAGTAAAGAAAAACTATAAGACATATGAAAGGACCACTGAAATGGGGATCTGGACAACCTATTTGTTGTTACTTTGTCTAGCATATTGGGGTGAATTTCTCACATTCTTAGCTACTGATTCCCTGGCAGTGAAAGCCCCAAACCAACCTTGGCTACTATGACTTTCCTCTGCAGGAAGCTAGGAGACAACATTAATGCCAACATGGTTCTTGGGGCAGGAAAGGACAAATATTCATATCATGCACTCATATTGGTGACCCTGAATGACAGTGGGAAATGATTCCTCCTCTCTGTAAAATATTCCTGATAAATCATTAAAGGGCAAAAAGACCAAACCTTGCAGAAGTAGAAGAATGATGGTGTTTAAAGCCAGTGCCACCAACTCCCACAAAGTCAGACTCAGACACTTAGAATTCCCAGAATCCTCCCTTCTTGAAAAAAATGGGTCTATGTGTAAAAAGGAATGAATAGCACTGTTTTCAAATAGCGTTGCAAATATTAATGTAGATACTAATCAGTTTAGTATCTCAATTTAGGTGGGAAGAACCTGAGCATCAGTAGCTCTAATATGGAAGCTTTGGGTTCAATCACTATTAAGCTAAAATACTGTGACATTTAAGTCAGCTGCATAATTGTTGAAGGAGAGATGGGGACATGCAGAAAAGGCTAACAACTTTATATAGATCTCTATAGTTTTCATTCCTATGCACTATGATATTTAAACAAGAGTATTAATTTGCTTGGTGTTAGCACTCTGGAAAAGTTGAACCTCTGTAAGGTTAGTCTCCTGCAGCTAAAGACTTTGCATAAACTTATGGCTTGTGGGCATTAAATCCATGGTATGAATGGATTTCCAAAATCAAATATGCAATGTAAAATAAAAGTATTTTTAATGTGCAAATCCTTCCCCCTCAAAAAGCTTCCCATACAAAAATGGAAAATATTTATTATAGACTACAGTCACATTTATCACAGACTATGATTGCATTTCACACCAGGATCTCTCATAAAAGATCCTTATACACTTCTCCTTCTGTAAAAAGTTTATTCTGATAAAGAAATACAGGATTTATTGAAGACTCCTCAGAGATATTTCAATTAAATCCTGTCTTCTTATACGTCAACTTTGTGTGGCAGAAACAAATTCAAGGCCCTGTCCTGCAAACACTGATACAATGAGATAACTCAAGAGAGCACTTGAATGATCTGAAGTATAGGCTCTGCTAGACAAATTTAGCCTTGGCAAAATCAATTTATTTCATGCGCATTAACACTGCTTTATGCTAGGTATGTTTTTTTTTTTTTTTGAGGGGAAGAAGGACTTCATTTTGACACAAAAAATATGTCAACCAAACCATCTTGTTTAGAAAAGCCAGCATTTTTCTGTGCAAGGCAAATAAATAGGACATTCAAGCACCTCAGTTGGTTGGGAAAACACAAGAACATAGAAAGATTCCTCTGGGATATCATAGAAAGACCATGATGATCAGTGGTCATATTAACCTCTGAAGCCCTTGAAACAAACTATTAGAACTGGACAAAATGCTTTGAGGTAACTACAGATAGCATGATTCTTTAACCTTTGCAATATTAATATTCTGTTGTTATCAGATGTACTTTGGCATTTCTTTAACACAGTAGACAAAGACAGTATAATGAGATATGAGTACTGATCATAGATACGGTATTCTATCTGTTCATGATAGTGCTAAAGTTATAGGGTTGTAGTTGAACCTTTAGCAAACTGCAGTTATTCACTTCCTTTTATTCATGTTGCAACTCACTGTTACATGAGACTCAGCATCTCCTGATCAAAACTAAAAATCTTTCAGTCTAATAATGTGATAATTTTTAAATTAGTCCTATTTCACAGGTTTTGTAAAGTGACATGACTTATGGAAAAATTAGCTATGAAAGAGGAGACAGCCATGCCTTTAGTTTGGCTTCCCTGATACTGGGCTGGAGCTGTTTGTTTCCAGTGCAGTACCTGTTAATGAGGCTGTCATCGTTGCTTCTGGAATAGCTTCTGAGGGGCTCAGTTCAGGCAGCAATTTATGTTAGTGTTTAGAGCACAGCCAGCACAGTGAAAGGAGACCTCCTGAGCTCTAAGCCCTAAATCTTCAGCCACTTGACCTTAGTGAACAACATCAACTCTGTTTCCATTTTCCATAAGAAGAAAAAAAATAGACTTTTTTAAATTTTCCTTTTTTTTTTCCCTAAGCTAGGAGAGAGACATGTTGGCAATTGATACCAATGTGACCTCTCTCTGACTGACACAAGGTTCATCACTGCATGCTATACCTGTCACCTCAGTAATGTATGTAGTCTCAGCTGCCCAGTGATTTCAAAGTGAAATTCCCATGCCTGACCTATAAGTTGTAACTTTTGAGAGCATTGCATGAAAAGCAGCTTCACTGATGAGCTATGCAGATGTTGACAAGGTGTGGAAAATGAATATAAAAGAAGATGAACATTTTCCAGCCTCTGTACTCAATAACGGCCTCTGACTATCAAGTTAGCAAAAAAACTACACAGATATGATAAAGTAGATAAAGAGGCCTTTTATTCCAGTGGTTGCTCTGCAAGGAATACATTTCTAATGGAAACCATTTCTGGGTCTGTATACCAAAGGTTTCAGATGCCTTCTGTGTCTTACAAATTATTATATGATAACTAAAATTTTATGAAAATCTTATTTTCTAGATGTTTTCACATTCCAATAAGTTACTTCACTAACTCATTTAACATTCATGGTCTAATTGTGTATAGAATATGTTATTTTTTAATAAATTTACAAAACCTGGGAAAATCCATGTGGAATTTGTATCCATAGAGGAGTTCTCATCAAACAACTAATATTGTGCTTTTGTCAGCTGAAAGTTGGAATAGTTCCTATGTATTATCACTTGATTAAAGCACACAGATAGTGTACTCCAAAAGAAAATGAGAAATCACATGAGTATTTGGTATTATTTCATTGTGTTCACAAAGATACAGGTAATGAAGCCAATGAGCTACAGGTTTACTGAGACTAGATGCCCATATATTAAAAACAAGCAACAAACAAAGTAGTCCCAGCACAATTCTGGCAGTATCTAATATTATAAAGTTACTTTATTTGGTCTGGATTTTATGATACAAATTGAATTAAGGTGCACATACATACAGTCCACTTTTTCTTTTAGTGGGGAACCTTTCTAACTTTCTATTGTGATAACAAAAACCATTAGATTCTGACAATGTAAGGAGGAGGATTTTATTGAAATAAGAACAAAATAATAGTGTCAGACACTGAAACCAAGAGATAAAATATTACTTCTAATAAACGTGCTACATATGGGATTAGACATGGGCCCCTAGAATTACAGAGCAACAGAAGTTATAGGAGAACAATAGCATTAGTATTAAAAAATAGTGACTAGAGTTCCTATCATTGTTAAGAAGAAAAAAATATCTGCATTCTTATTAAAGGAACTTAAACAGGAGAAAATAACTTTCTGGAGTGACAGAGTTTTTGTTTAAAGTCTAAGTCTTCAGCCTTGCTCCTGCCTGTTGTCTCATTTACCTAAGTGCAATCACTTTTGTGAATGACTGGATCACTTGGTGAGATCATGATCTTAACTGATAATATAGTCTTCAAAGGCAAAAAACAGGTAATCATCCAGCTCTTCTGGATAATCAACATTTCTGCCTTTGAAAATGTCTCCCTCTCACTGTCCATTCAGAGGAAGGAAACCAATGTATTGCCTGGGACCAAAAACCATGCTACAGATGTACACACACTTCACTACAATTTGATGTGGCCAGCATTGCTTAATTAAGGACATAATCAAGTACTCATGTCTGCTCCTCCCTCTTGCATCTATCCTTATCACTTTGTAATTTTCTTATCCCTGTCAACACAGGGTGAAACAGCAGCATATAAACATCCACCCCCTCTTTCATCAGCCCTGCATTGTGATGGTTGTTTGTGTAATCGTAAAAATTTTGTAAGTATATACGGAGGACACCTTGAAATGTTACTTGAAAAGAAACTTTCGAGTTCAATAGAGTCCTTCCACTACTGATTGAAAGATCACTTGTTCTATTTTTCCAACAAGTTATTGCTGTAATTCCAGTAACGTTCACTTTAGAGGTGAATGATGAACCTTTGGGTGCTGAAATGGAGTCAGGTATCTGTTTTTTAGCTCCACTCTGATTTTCTGGTGACCTTAATGAAGACACACAGTCTGCCCCAGAGAGCAAAAAACCCCAACCAACCCACCAAACTCCTCACCTTGTTGTCTGAGCAGTCATTCAGGTGTCTGACATTGAGCTTGCTATTCCTGTAACTCACCTACCCATCCTACATTGTAGGACTGCAAGCTGTTATGGGAAGGCTTATTGGCAAACTTGTCTGATCAGCACTTAGAAGATGGTGTCACAGGACAGCATGACAGCATATGTGGTGGTTCTCTCAGCTGAGTAAGCCAAGCCACTCTTGTTTCCAGATGCCCATGCTGCAGGTAGGTATGTAGCTGGGGAAAGACAAACTCAAGCTACCTCTTCCACTGTCATCCGCACTTCCACAAAGCCAGTGGGAGCCTAAACATGGGCTTGTGTGGAAATTGTTTGGATGTGGGGTGAATTTGGACTCCAACACTGCTCTGCGCCTGCCTTAGAAAATAACAAAAATGTAATCTCCACACCTCATTTCTCTACAAGATGATGATAACAATCCTTTATTTCTCCCACCCTTTGCCTGTAATTATCTATTTAACATTCAAAACTTCTGTCTCTTCCCACATTTTACAGAGCCTAGCACAATTTGAACCTGATCATAGTCAGGATCTCTGGACACTACTCTAATGCAAATAATTCTAACGATAAGAGTAATGCCCCAAGGGTGTTGTAAAGCTATCCTAATATCCAAACCCAATTGTAATTTTATTTAGATTTTATATTACTGACTAAGAGCGTTTATCTTCTTGCCATGTGTGGACATGTAGTTAGTGCACATTGCTTATGGGTTTCCAAGATAATGTAATGCAAACAAATCATATATATCGTCTGAGAATGAGTCAGGCCCACATTTCAACTTGATTTGATTTACCGTCACCTGTGTTGCAATGACTATTAGTCTGTTGAAATAATGAAAGCAAGGGAATAAGGGCTTTTAAGGCCAGTGTGGGAAAGTACCTGTTATATAAGCATCTTTAAAATGCAGAAGGAATAAAAAAAATGGTTAGAAGATTAGAAAACTTAGATCACTGGAAATTAAATATTTGATGCCTCATCTGAAAAAGGACTATACTTGCCTTGATTGATGCCAGGGTGGATTAATCTGATAAATCTGTCTGACTTTAGTCTTGTCCATACTCAAAACTGACTCAGATGTGTGGAAACAAGTGGAATCTCACTCAGCTCATACCTCATACCAGGTTCAGATTGGTCTTTCCTGATCACAGCACAGCACCATAGAAAAACCTTCGAATTCGGATCTGGATCGGTGTTTCTCAGCAGTTATCACTGAGGGCTGAACTAAAAAGAATGATTCAAGATCCTTGTGGCTAGGGGAGGGACCAATGGTAATTTTCCAGGATGGATAATAAATACCTATTTACCTAACTAACTGCTTTGGCAAAAAATGTGCCTTCACACTCCTTCACAAACACATCCCCCAAACACTCAGCTGTGCCACCATTCCCCCCAAGTACCTGTTTTGTGTTTTGCTGACTGAACCTGGAACTGAAAGCTGTGTCTACTGGCATTCTATTTTGCTGGGTGTTTTTGCTGTGGATACACTCTGAACTGCTGAAATACCTGCTGGTCTTGAGCACAGATAACAAGGTAATGTAAGAAAAGATTTCAAAGGAGACACACAGACATGTTGTCTCATACCTTTCCTGCTCCTCATTATTTAAAGTCTGAGAGAGAGATGTGGGGGAAAAAAAGAGCTCTTCACAGGTCCCATGGGGCTGCAAAGACATCAGCTCGTGAATATTTCACAAGTGCATCTTTGTCCTGTAACATTGCTGTACAGTTACCTGTAGTTCAAAGGTAAAGACAAAAAGGAATGCTGTATATTTCATTATTGTTCCAAGCACGAGAGCTTAATTTTTATATCTGTAAAATCCAGTGTTTTTTCTGCTGAGTGATTAAAATTTCAGTGACAATGAGATCCATTTTAAGCTTAAATAGAAAATCAGTTTATGCTCTCAGCATGCTGCATCTTCTCCACATCTGGTGAATCCCCAACCTGTCAGATATGGTGAAAAGTCAAAGACTTGGTTTGTTTTAAACAGCCTCTAAATGGCAAATGACAATGCTCCATGCTCTTGCTTTATTTTAGAATTCTGGTTTCAGCCTATCTGAATTGGTTGTGCTCATCATAATGTTACCTATTGAGACACATCTCAAATATGCAGCCCTGTTGCAAACTGTGCTGCACTTGTATATTTTGGAAAAAAATAAATTAATGGGATGGTCAAAGACACTGTTCAGAATATGTTTGCTGTTGTGACTGTGACTGCATAGTCTCCAAATTTTGGGAAGCCTTGCTTATGTCTGTTGACCAGAGTGTATTTTCCACTCAGTTTCCTTCTCTTTTCCTTCTGGCCCCTTGCACATCCCAGAAGGATTTGCTTTCCTCCCTTCAGCTGACTCTAATTTCATCAACTAGTTCTGATAGTGAAAAATTCAAAAGAACTAGAGCTTTCTATACATGCCCTCATGAAAGAGAAAGGAAAGCAGGAGGAAGCATACATAGGAGAAGTGCAATAATGAGAAAAATGCAAAATACAAATTGCTTTAACCCATCTTGACTAGCAAACAAAGCAAAACAGCATCAGCATGCACTGGAGTGCTTTGTAAGATACATGTCATTAAAGAGCCTTGTGTTTTCAGTTAGCAGATTCTGTAACAAAAATTGTTGGTACTGGCAGCATTGCATCATTGTTCTTAGCAAGAAAAAGCAATTTGTCCTATTGTTTCCAGAAAGTTTTCTCTTATATAAACACATATGATGCTAATAATTTTATATACATTACAAACTGTAACGTGGTCTTTCACAGCTGTCAGTACTAACAGATAAATTCTACATGGCTGGTTTTGCTCATTTATTACCAAGCGTAAAAGGTGCCATGGCTGCTGTTGGCTCTGTTCTCTGCAACAGTACTTGTTGCTCTGTACATGCACTAAAGTCTGGCCTTTGAGAGGCAGAAACTTGTCTCCACAGGACTAAAAGCACAGTTGCTGCTACTGCTTTCTTTCAGACTGACTGCTCAGTGATTTCAGGGAGTACATAATGAGTACATTAAGGGTTGGAATAAACTGTGGACCAAAAAAAGAGACTCGTTCTCATTGGGGTTCTGAAGATGATGCCTTCATTAGTCTCAGTCATGTTCGTTGCTTTATTTTCCTGTCCTGATTTACTGTGTGTGGAACAACAATGTTCATTTTTGATTCTGTCGCAATGAAGACTTTGATGATGAATTAGTTAATGTGAAAGCTGTACAGCTCTCCAAGTTAGTTGTCAGCTGGAGGTCAGTATCCTCCAGATCAGCAGATTATTTGGATCGTTAGCTCCTGACTTTTTTTTTTTTAAAAAAGATTACTCATACACAAGGATCTCAGAGTTTCTTCTCATAAAGCAGCAGGATCGTAAATGACCGGATGACCTTGTATCACACCCATGGCGTTAGTCGAACATAACTATATAAGTTGGAGGAAAGCTTTCTCCTTGGCGTCCCTGCCCTCCTCACTCCCGCCTGCTCTGCACCCTGCTGCATGGTCACCATGGGCTACACAGACGCTATCTATGTCTTGGGAAGTGACGTGAATAATACTTTAGCAGGCTGAGTGAAGTAAGCTTTGGAAAAGCAGTGTAGCCCATGAAAAGGAAAGCATACTTTTGTGCACATAGCAGATTTATTCACTCGATTGCCTGTGAGCAAGCAGGAATTCATCATCACTTACAGAAGGGAGTTGTACAAAGCCTAGTGCCCTGAAATGGAGAACAGAAACTATATTAGGGTTAAAGCATAGTTATTTGTACAAGTGCTTTGATGCCCAGCTCCTGGGCCTGTGTAGTTAGTACTAACGACTTAGGGTTCTTTAAAATCTGGTCAGACCAGAATAAAACTAAGCATTGTACCATACTTTTCCCTGCTGAGGTGGCAAAGCATCTTGTTTCTGAGTGTGGCTGTAGTTGCACTGCATATCTGTGTGGGTCACTGCTCACTGGCCATTCCAGAAGACGCAACACATCTGGCCCCCTTATCAGACTCTGGGTGGTAGAGCAGTGTCAAAAGGCACATTTCTGATGTCACCTCTATGCTTTAGGAAGAATTGGAGCTACTGAGATGAAAGGAGATCTTACTGCACTGACTCAGTCCTGCAATTCTACATGGTGGCTGGAGTCATGCCATTAATGAGACCACAGAAGATGAAGCATGTGCTCATGATGATCGAAGTGTTCCCAAATGCATTGGACTGCTTTACTATAAATTCACTGAAGACTATTAATCATCATAATGGAATACAATGGGACCCTGAATACTGTTACTTACAGAGGTGAGTGACTGCTCACATGCTTAGGCCTTCAAGAATAAGAGCACAGTTTTCTAGTAAAAGTGATAAGATGAAGTATGAAAATACTCCAAAGTATGTTTATAAGCCTCAGCCACACAGTTTGATCCCCTCCCCACCTCCTGCCCCCTCAACTTTTCCTCAGGTCACTTTTACATATGTTTTAACAGGAAATCATAAAACGGATGTATCAAACCCAACAAAACATCAACTTAGTTTCTGTATTATGGAATTTTATGTAGTGATGGATTTTCCTTGTGATCTCTACCTATATAAGTAAGGCTAAAATTAGCAATTAACAGAAGAGTACCCACACTGTAAATAAAGGTTAACTAAAGGCTTACTGTATCCCAGATAAAATCAGGACACTCTGTTGAGGGTGTGAGAGAAATAACTTACAACTTCTTTAAGACACCTCATTTACATATCTCAGAAGAGTAAGGCATGGTAGGAGTTAACATGACATTAATTCTATAGAAGAGGTAGGAGTTGACTGTTAAATAGTTTCTGTTTAATGCTAGGCCACGCAGACAAATGCTTCTGTGAATTATCTAGAGAGCTGTTAGGGAAGCAAAGATATTAATTGGTCTGATGCAAAGCGGGAGGGACATGTAAGAAAGGGAAAATGAAAGGGGAGTACACTACACCTCAGTTGTAACTATCTGGTTGATCTGAGCATTATTTTGGACTACTCATCTTTGCAAATTCTTTCTTTATTGGTTGAAACATGTTTGGGAGTGCTATTGACTTTTTGGAGAAAAGGATCATTAGTCTTTTATTATAAACTCTTGATTTATACAACTCTTGGTTCATTGGTTCCTGGGGGAGAAGGTTAAACAGATTGGTTGAGCTCTGGGTTTTGGGGGTTTGGTATTTTTTGGTTTGTTGGGGGTTTTTTTTGTGTATTTTTCTTTCTTTTTTTTTTTTTTTTTTCCTTCTTCTTTCTCGCACTTTTCTTTTCTTCCTTTTCTTTCTTATATTTTTTGGTCATCTTTTTTCCCTTCTTGTCTGATGTGATCAATGAAGGGATTTTGAAAGCTCCCACTTGAAAATATTTCAATGCTATCTAGCTTTTATTCACACCATTTAGAAAAAAGGTTTTTATCTACAGTCAATACTTTATTTGAAAAGCTGGGTGTCTATCCTTCAAGCATGTTTTGGCCAAATTCTAATCACTGCAAAGAGGTAACTTCATGCTTGAGCAATATAAATGTGTCCAAACTACCTTACGGTGGAAAAGAGTTTACACAGTTTCAGTGATTTAGGTCAGAAGAGATCCAAAAGATCATACAACTTATGTCCTATCCTTAGAGGACTGTTTCTAAATACAGAAAGAATTAAATAAAATCCTAATGTTTTATCCAAACTAGTTTTAAGTAAATGCAAAGGAACTTAGCATTGTTGGTAACATATTTTTCACCTCCAACATAAATTTTTCTTCTCTGTTCTAATGGGGAGGAAAAGTCCATCCTCCCCATTGGAAACTTTCTCTGCTGTGCATTTTATAAACAGGAATACTTTTCTATCACTGCTTAAAAAAGGCAGGATTTTTGAGTAGATATGGCCAAAAGTATGATGCTAATATCAGCACACTACTCAGTGTGTTGTGCTCCATTCAGGGATCACTGTGATCAGTGTCTAGAAATATGAGATAGCAGAAAACTGACAGAAGTTCAAATGTTAAGTTGTGGAAGAGTAAAGATGATGAATAGGTTAGTTTCATAAAATGCCTTGCTATAAGTACAAGACCACCGGTCTTTATGATTGTAGGACTATAGTGTACAGCCTGTTCCTGGAGTTTTGTTCCTGAATTTGTTCCCTTTCTTAATGTAGAGAGACTAGAGAA
>NW_009931242.1:0-19921 GCF_000696875.1 Nestor notabilis
ATATATGTTTTTATATAGAGAAATATATATACATATATAAATATATGCATATATATGTGTATATTGGCCAGGAATAAAAGTTAAGGCATTGTAGCATGTTAACATTTGAAGATCTCATAAATAATAGGAGTTATAGGTTTCTTTCAGTCCCTACCTTGGCTTTTTTGGTAACTATGATACCAGCTGCTTCGTGTGGGGAGGCTGAAACGGTGAACTCTGCTCTCACTGGGAAAGGAAGATTTCTTCTGAAGCCCTGCATTTAGACTAATTCTGTCTGCCGAGCGGTGCTGAGCATTTGTGATCCTCGGCAGGCATTTGACAGATCTTAACTAGTTCTGCTATGTTTTGTCAATCAAAATTAACCGCCCACCTCCCTCCTTCCTACTTTCTCTCTCTTCCAGCTTTTTTTTATTTAGGTTGGTCATTAAAATTGCTCATAACCATAGAAACGAGGAAAACCCGCCCCATACATTCCAGCTCTTTAGCGTGATATTCCTGTACTGACATCATGTGAGTTACAGACATGATGGCTTAAAAAAAACCCCAAAACCCCCTGCAGGTAGGCTGGGTTGTCATTAATTCCTCCCCGTAACGGAGCTGTTCCTACGGATCCATGTCCCTCTTGCATTCCTATGTGGTTTACTGCAGAAAGAGAGAAAAGAAACCACCTGACAAGATAGAATCAGAGAAGAGAACAGAGAGATCTGTGGGATAGGAAGGGTTGGGAGGGTGAGTAAGGAGATAAGGTCAGTAAGAAGTCTCATATGTGGCACAGTGTGTGTTGATAACTTCAGTGTTGGTTTTCAGCCTCTTAGGGCTGCCTGCACCGTTGGGTGCTCTGAGAGATGGGCGTAATACAAGGATGCTGGAGAGGGACTCTTCATTAGGGACTGTAGTGATAGGACAAGGGGTGATGGGTTCAAACTGAAACAGGGGAAGTTCAGGTTGGAGATAAGGAAGAAGCTCTTCCCTGTGAGGGTGCTGAGGCGCTGGCACAGGGTGCCCAGGGAAGCTGTGGCTGCCCCATCCCTGGCAGTGCTCAAGGCCAGGTTGGACAAAGGGGCTTGGAGCAACCTGCTCTAGTGTTGAGGCATCCCTGGCCATGGCAGAGGGTTGAAACTGGATGAGCTTTAATGTCCTTTCCAACCCAAACCATTCTATGGTGTATAATGTTGATACTTCTGTAAAGCTGGACCACCAGGTTGCTGTGGTTAAGGACCTGAATCCTGCTTGGCAGGATGGGATGTGCTGTGGCTTTTATTCTGAAAAATCAAATGGTTACTGATTTCTGCAGTTTAAAAATGCTTGAGATTTCAGTGCTGGACTCTGTGTGCTGGACAACTAATGCTGTTTTCATTTGGAGCAGGATTGGTCCATGTGAGATTGCTTGAGATGAGGTTTCTAAATTGCAGTATGAGGTGTTTCAT
The DNA here is from genome assembly GCF_000696875.1 of Nestor notabilis. Lineage (NCBI taxonomy): Eukaryota > Metazoa > Chordata > Aves > Psittaciformes > Psittacidae > Nestor > Nestor notabilis. Next base: position 1,428 of record NW_009931242.1, read on the forward strand.
CTTTAACAAATGAAAGGAGCAATCAGTCAGGTGAAAACAGGTAACTGCAGCTGCCAGTACTGATTTCTATAGCATGCTCAGTGTTGCTCTTTGGGAAGTTGGTAGCACATGGACAGTGGTACCAAGTGGTCATGGAGTGACTTTCTTGTGTATGTGATGGCAGGGTTGGAGGGATCTCTGCTTTTAATCTTTTCTAATAGATTTCAAACCGACCCAACCCACAAAAAGCCAAAACAAACCCACAAACCCCAGAAAACCCACCTCCAGAATCATTGATTATTGATATCTAGACTTTCTGTTGGCCATTGTGTAGATGGGAACCAGTAGAGAGAGGAACTTCATATTGATGCTTCTCTAGATGTGTTAGAGGAGGAACAGGATTTGGACAAGGAGTCCTGCATCTCTGTGATGCCAATGCACGTGCTTTGTGTGTTGCTGTGCTGCGATTACGAAGAGGGAAGGCTGCCTCCTTGAGCCATCAGAGCATGTCTTAATGTTTGGAAGGTCTCCAGATGGAGATGGGGATTGCTCCTGAGGTAGGTGGATGCAAGAGTTTCATTGCTTGCTCTATAGGATGGCTTGTCTCTTGGGAAGATGCATTTTGACCTTTGGCTAGAGAAATAGGAGGAAGAAGTGTTGGGTGATGTAGCATGACAAGGTGTTGCTGAGGAACAGCTTAAAATTTAAACGTCTTACTTATTTACCCTGTCTTTGGAAGCTGGCACCAGGTATTGTACTTTGAACTTAAAGGCCTTTAATGGTTTTTTGTATGTGTTGGAGCTTCTGCTGTTGGCTTTTGAGGGTATTGAAATAGATTGTGCTCATTGGAGAACGGGATAATTGTAATTGTGTGGGTTTTCTATGGGTATGACAGGTCAGGGTGGGAGCTCCTTCAGCAGCCTTCGCTGCTCTCTCCCGCCTCAGTGTCATCCCTTGTGATTTGACCTTCTCCTTCATGCCATCTGAGGAAGGGATAAGAAAACACTGATGATCAGTGTGATGCTGCTGCTCCTGCTTAAAATGAGCCAACATTTTCGGCAGTTCATGGAATGGTTTGGGTTGAAGGGACCTTAAAGCTCCTCCAGTTCCAGCCCCTGCCATGGGCAGGGACACCTTCCACTAGAGGAGGTTGCTCCAAGCCCCTGTGTCCAACCTGGCCTTGAACACTGCCAGGGATGGGGCAGCCACAGCTTCTCTGGGCGACCTATGAGTGCCTCACTACTATCATAATAAATAATTTCTTCTACATCCTTAACTTTACACAGTGTAGAACTGCCTCTACCTGAGTTACCTAAACCATTCTTTTTCTTACCTGCTATTTTAGGTTTTACTAAACCATAATAAACTGCATTAAAACCATGTTAAATTCCTTCTGAAGCATTGGTTTCCAATTTTGGGATGTAAAACCCGTTGTTAAAGTGTGTGTGTGTGTGTAAAATGGGTTTATTCCATCATTAACTAGAGTCTCCCGAGTTATTTCAGCTATCAGATCTTTATGGATTTTGCTCCAAAATATGCAGTTGTGTATCTGTCTATGTAGATAAGAGATCTCTGTCTATTGCTTGATACACAAGCATGTGCATATGTCTGAATAATCTTCCCCAAAGTAGTATTTATTTTTTCCTCTTTCTGTGTATTTTTAGTTAAAAATCAATTCTGAAGATACCATAATGATTTTTCAGTCTGGTGACTTTGCTTTAAAACAAATTGGTTGCTGTTAGAAAGGCACAAGTCCTCTGTGTGGCTCTGCGTTAGACCATCCTAGCAAAGGTTTTGCTCTTCTGTGCTGAGAACTCATCCAGTGCTGGGTCCATTTGATTGTGTGCTTGTCTCTTAGCAATCCCTTCAGTTGCATGGATTTTCCCTTTGTAGGAATGTAAAAAAATCCTGCTTAAATGGCTAAGATTGAATATAAACCATGAGATCATGAAGGGAAATGGCAGTTATATGAAACCGTAAATTGCAGATAACAAATTACTTGCTCTATTTCACTGGGCATTCCCTAATGTTTGCATCTGAAATTAAATGCAAGGATTGGTTTGAGTTTGGGGCTTTTTAATCCATGTATTACATTGGCAGGAAATTTTGTGTAGGCCAAAAGCAAGCATACAATCTATGCACTGCCTAATGTGTATGTTTCTCTTTAAGTATTTCACAGGGTGTGAAAACTCCCGAAGTCAAACCCAAAGATACGGCTAAAACCCGAGTCTTGGGAATACCTGTGCTTCAGACTGGGGGAAAACCAGCAGATAAAAAACCTGTATGAACTCTGGATTTCCATTTTATTTCCTTTCTCCCGACAGGGACAACGCTGCTGAGACGGGCCTTGGCTCCGTTGGGTATTGCTGCCTAGTGCCGAACAAGTGGCTTCACAACATAAAGGAATAATACTGTGGGTGAGATATATTTTGCTGGTTTCTTTCTTTGACATCTTTCCTGTTGCAGCTTCTTTCCTTTGGTTTAGTTGTTTCTATCCATATCCCTTCAACTTATTGATTTTGTAGGCTCAGCGTCTGGAGTCTACAAAACATCAGCGCTTGTAGATGTTCACCTCTGGATGGCGTCTTCTGCTCTTGCGAGTGGTTTCCTTCTTTTAACTGGTTAATACTGGGTGATCTCCATCCAAATTCTTCCCCTCCAGCTGATCCTGCCTGGCTTTGCTGCTTTGTTAAGATCTGGGATGTCAGATGTCCCGTTCTCAAGGTGCGTTGACTTTGAGTTGGGCTTTCTGACCAAAATGAGCATTAATGGGTGCTCTCTGCTAGGAGCAGATGGTCAGTGAAACTTCCATTTCTCAAGGTGTAACAGACTGTATTTGTAAAACCTATAGAGCTTTTGATCAGCAGAAATAGGTTTCTTAAACTACACCTGTTTTTCCCATCTGGAGTGCCTTTAACAGTAATTTCTATCGTGGCTAGAACAGTTGTTTCGTGTGCTCCAACTTAATAGTAGGAAATAAACCTTTTCTGGGGTATTTTTGGTTTGGTGTTTGTTCCTTCTTCATAGAACACTTCAGAAAGTATTCCACAGTTAGAAAATGGGAAGGCTTTTATATATTTAACTGAATCAACTGGTTATCTTGCACTTAATTCTTCTTTAAGAAATCATGGTCTTTGAAACAAGTCCTTTAGAAGGATTTTATTTCTCTACATCCATTTCCCATAGCATGGGGAGCCTTGGCACGTTCCAGCCCCGTTTTGTGTGCAGAGCTAACCGAATTCGTACCATTCAGTCAGTAGTATGCAAAAAGCATGGCTGGTAACATCCTGAGTAATCACCAACAACGGAGTAAATACAAGGGTAATGAGATTAAGGGGAAAAAGGAACACAAGCATTTGAGTGCAGCTCCCCATTGGCCCATAGCCGGTGGCAGTCCAGGGCCCAGCATGGCTGTAGATGCAGTAGTGATTTTGCTGCTGTTCCTCATACAACGCTTAATGAGTTCCTACTGCTGGCATTTTTCTTTAGATACAGCATCATATCATTAAATCCCACTCCTTGCCAGAGGTTTTTATTTTATATTCTTTAAGTAGTCCCTTATTTATATTTTTTCCTTGTTTGTTTCTAGTGCTTGGGCTCAGTGATAAGGTGTCTGATTGGCCCTTGTCTTCTGAAGTCTTCTCTCAGCCATCTGATATCCTTCTAGGTATCTCTTCAAGGCCACAGAGGAGTTGGCCCAAGTCTTTTCTGGGAAACATGCTGCCATCCAAGCAGTGTACTCAGAAGTACAGTGAGATTTAACTCTTATTTTCTTATTGCAAACTCTATCCTGACTTGATTTCGTTTGTCCCTTGCTTTCTTCTTCCAAGTGCTCTCCATCACGTCCTCTTCTTTAAGTCTTGAAGGGAGAGAAATACCCATTTCCAATCAAAACCATGGCATTTTCCTACTGTAGTATCTCTCTCTGTTCCAGGTTAGTGGGTTTTCTGGACATGGTTCTTTCTGTCCATCTTCCTCTAGCATGTTCTGGTGTTCATCAATGTTTTCTCAATGCCTCTGCCTCAGAATTGTTTATTCGAGTTTCCCCCACCCAAAACTGCATATGCGTGGTTGACTCAAAGCTGTAGACACCGACTCCCCTTACTGGTCACTTGTCAAACTGCAACGTATTTTTTGGTCTACTTTAAATGAAAATGCCTTCCCGAGAAACCCATTTCGTTTACTCAAGATAAATCTCTTACTTTTGACTCTGGCTTTTCTTTTCATGGTGCTTCTGATTAAACTGTGAACCTTCAGCTTACACAGTTCAGGTGGAGCGTGGGCACTGCATGTTGCCTAAATGAATTATTCGCCTCTTAGCTTTTGTTTCTGTTTGTTGGAGGTTTTTGTGGGGTTTTGGATAGTTGTTGTTGCTTTTTTCTTTTAGTATTGCAACTTATTTCCCTTCTGTTTCAATTGAGCAGGGCAGTGATTTCTCTCTCTCCTATCAGCTCTTTTGCATTTGGGTATGAGGATGAGTGGTTAAGGGATCAGCAGCACAAGCAATGTTCATTGTGATCCTTCCAACTGCAGGGAATCATAGAATCATAGAATGGTTTGGGTTGGAAAGCACCTTAAGATCATCCAGTTCCAACCCCCTGCCATGGGCAGGGGTGCTTCACACTAAACCATGTCACCCAAGGCTCTGTCCAGCCTGGCCTTGAACACTGCCAGGGATGGAGCATTCACCACTTCTCTGGGCACCCTGTTCCAGCACCTCAGCACCCTCACAGTAAAGAACTTCTTCCTTAGATCCAGCCGGATCTTCCCCTCTTTCAGTTTGAACCCATCACCCCTTGTCCTGTCACTCCAGTCCCTGATGAAGAGTCCCTCTCCAGGAGGAACTGGAAGCCCTTGTGCAGCAGGAAGACTGTGACATAGTTGTCATCGTGGAAACTTGGTGGGATGAGTGGCACAACTGCAGTGTTGAGGTGGATGGCTATAAACTCTTGAGAAGGGATAGGCAAGGAAAGAGAGGTGGTCAGGTTGCCCTGTGTGTTAGGGAATGTTTTGATTGTCTAGAGCCTAATGATGGTGACAATAGGGTTGAATGTTTATGGGTTAGAATAAGGGTGAAGCCCAACAAGGCAGATATCATGGTGGGAGTCTGTTACAGACCATCCAACCAGGATGAAAAGAGAGAAGAAATATCCTGTAAGCAGGTGGGAGAAGTCTCACAATGGGCACTCCTTGTTCTTGCTGTGAACTTCAACTTACCACATGTCTGCTGGAAATACAATACAGCAGAGGGGAAACATTCTAGGAGGTTCATGGAGCACGTGTGCCCTCAGAAGACACCAAGTTCTATGGGAGTATTGATATGCTTGGGGGTAGGAAGGCTCTAGAGAGGGGTCTGGATGGGCTGGATTGATGGGCCAAGGCCAATTCTATGAGGGTCAACAAGGCTCAGTGTTGGGTCTTGTGCTTGAGCTACAACCACCCCACGCAGCACTCCAGGCTTGGGGAGGAGTGGCTGGAAAGCTGCTCATGGAAAAGGTCCTGGGCGTGTTGGTCTACACCACGAGCAAAGGAGGCTCAGAGGAGACCTTATCGCTCTCTACAGCTACCTGAAAGGTTTCTTCTCCCAAGTAAGAAGTGACAGGACAAGAGGAAACAGCCTCAAGCTGCACCAGGGGAGGTTTAGGTTGGATATTAGAAACAATTTCTTCACAGTAAGGGTTGTCAAACACTGGAACAGGCTGCCCAGGGCAGTGGTGGAGTCACCATCCCTGGAGATACTTGAAAGATGTGTAGATGGGGCACGTAGGGACATGGTTTAGTGGTGGCCTTGGCAGTGCCAGGTTAACAGTTGGATTTGATGATCTCAAAGGTCTTTTCCAACCTAAGTTGATTCTATGATTGTCTCCTATCACAGCTTTGCCTGGAGCTGAGATTTCCATTCCAGACTGTGTTGCTGGAAGTCAGCCCAACGTCTTTGGCATTGGCTGGGCAAAGTAGAAGAGCATTTGAGTGCTTCACCGATGCTGTGGGAAGGAGGAGGTATAATTCCACTGAGCTGCTGTCCAACAGCACAGCTTGGAAAGGTCCTCTGAGTTCACCCTTGGTTTGCTGCTCTCCAGAGGACTAAGAATCATAGAATGGTTTGAGTTGGATGGGACCTTTAAAGGTCATCCAGTCCAACTCCCTTGCCATAAGCAGGAACACCTTCCCCTCGACCAGGTTGCTCAGAGCCTCATTCAAGCTGACCTTGCATGTTTCCAGGGACGGGACATCTACCACCTCTCTGGGCAACGTGTGCCAGTGTTTCACCACCCTCATCATAAAAAATGTCTTTCTTAGAAACCAAATAGGTGGGGTTTTGAAGGGAACAGTTCCTCCTGTGCCTTAGAAGACATGATACAGGGCAGTCTGATGGTGAATGGTTGCTTGGTGGGGTGATATCTCTTCCTCTCTCCCCCAGTTCCATCTACTGGGAGACCGGTTGAACTCAGTGATGCTCTCTCAGTGTTGAGAGTCACGTTCTTGGTCAGTGTGCTGATTGCTTCCAGACATTGCAGTGCAGTTGGGCAGAGGCTGGTGGTACGCAGGGTAGTGAGACCTTCACAGGGGAGGAAGGTGTTAAGAGCCGCAGTATGATTGTTTCTAGTTTCATTTTGATCTCTTTGCAAACAGAAAAGTGATGGAAGCACAAAACGTGTTTGTGTGAGTACAAGGGAGGGACATGCACATATTCCTGTGCGAGGGCAGGGGAAACTATTGAGCTTGCTGCAGCATCTAATACTTGTGATGAGCGCTTCACATCATGCAAGAGATGTTAAAACTTGAGGAATCTGTTTCGTTACCTTCTAAGTGGATGATTAAACCTCCTGCATCCTCTTCTGTTTCACTCTGGGAATCTCTCAATTGCTGTGCTCGTTTGCTTGAGAAATCATATTAGAAGCCAAGAGTGGCCTCATTATTTATTTATTTACTTGGAAGGCGCTTCTCTCTGCCTGCTTTATGCAAAAGCACTTTCATTGATCTTGCAGATGGTCGAGGAGAGGCCAGAGGAGAAAATATTTAACGCGACGTATAATTCTCTCTGGTTTTTGCCTCAAAATAAGAAGCCACTTTGCTTAAGATTTATGTCTCCAAACACACTTTATGCACACGGTGCAGCTATGTTTTATCTGCCTGCTGCAGCAGGCTGAGGCAAAGAGTGCCTTGATCAGTGGTACGAACTGGTTCAGGGTAACTCCCAAACTGTTCCAGTGATAAACGTGGTGCCAGTTTCTTGCCACCTTGATGCTAATTGTTGTATCTTTTTACTTTTGAGGGTGTTTTTTCTTCTTGAATTTCCTTTTTTAATCTACTTGAAGGTTAAAAATGAAATTAATGCAAATGCATTTCTTGCTGTGCTCTGCTGAAGCAGAACAACCTCCCATTAAACCAAGAGTCTTTCCTGTGCATTTGGCAGCACTAGGATGCTTTGGAGGCAGGTGAGATGATTGCGCCTTGTCTTTCATTCTCTTAGATACACAATACTGCATTTCAGAGTTGATGCACACCTGGCAATGGAACACAGACTGACTGAATTGCAAAGCACCACTTGAGTGTCAGCACCTCCCTCCTGTCTGTTGAAGGTGAAGCAGGTGGAGGGATTCAATGCTGTGGTACATTTACCTTCAAGATTTGAGGTCTGAGCTGCTTTACTGTGCATATGCCAGTTGAGTCAGGAATATTTACAGGCTGGAATCACCTTGCTTTGGCTGCCTTGTAGTCAAAGGTCAGATTTGCAGCACCAGGTGCAGTTCTGGTGTCCTCATGGACATCAGGGACATGGAGCTGTTGGAGCAAATCCAGAGGAGGCCACGAGGATGAGCAGGGGCTGGAGCATCTCCTGTATGGAAACAGGCTGAGAACATCGGGGCTGTTGAGGCTGGAGAAGAGAAGCTGCTGGAGACCTCAGAGCAGCTTCCAGGGTCTGAAGGGGGCTACAAGGATGCTGGAGAGGGACCTTCATCAGGGACTGGAGCGATAGGACAAGGGGTGATGGGTTCAAACTGAAAGAGGGGAAGTTCAGGTTAGATCTAAGGAAGAAGTTCTTTACTGTGAGGGTGCTGAGGCGCTGGCACAGGGTGCCCAGAGAAGTGGTGAATGCTCCATCCCTGGCAGTGTTCAAGGCCAGGTTGGACAGAGCCTTGGGTGACATGGTCTAGTGTGAGGTGTCCCTGCCCATGGCAGAAGGTTGGAACTGGATGATCGTAAGGCCCTTTCCAACCCAAACCATTCTCTGAATCTGTGGAAATAGCACGTATCAGGCCCTGTTTGGTGTTGGTGATTTGCTATGGCTGAGATGTGGATGACATGCACGTATTCACACACACCTCCGTGGTTTGCTTCTGCAATACTAAAGATTTCTGGGGATCTCTGGATGTGGTCTGCAAGAGTCAGCTGAGAGACTGTGTCTGAAAGCTCTTCCTAAAATAAGCTGTATCCTGTCATGGTGGGCTGAAGCTGGAGCTTGGTGGAGGTGTATGGCAGGATGCTGTAGGAATGGTGGAGAAGGGACTGAGCTTGAATGCTGCAAAGGAAACCTCTTCCTTGCATGTAGACAGAGTAGAGCTGCATGATTATGTATCCTGCTGTAGAAAGTCCAGCTGGTAATCATTAAGTTTGAGCATTGCTGTAGGATGTAGCTTTTGTGAGCTATATCACAATATAGCTATTTGTCTTGCTTGCCTTGCAAGCAGAAGACAAGAAAGTTGCTTCCTTATTTGGATAACTTTGAGTTTATTGGAGAGTGAAAGGAAGCAAGGAGGTGATCATAGAATCATCGAATGGTTTGGGTTGGAAAGGACCTTAAGGTCATCCAGTTCCAACCCCCTGCCATGGGCAGGGACACCTCACACTAGACCATGTCACCCCAGGCTCTGTCCAACCTGGCCTTGAACATGATCAGCGTCAGAGCCAGTTGGGAGGCTGGAAGCAAAGCCCAGCTTAAAACAAGGGTGTTTAGGAAGCCTGATGTTCCACACAGACACCTTTGGGAAGCCCTCTGGAGCCTGGGGAAGACTGTGGAAACGTGGACCATGGGGTTGTGGCACCTTTCTGTGCAGCTGAGTTAAAACACTTGGAAGAGATTCAACTTTTTACAGGTTGTGTGAATGTCTCAAGTAAGTGAAACCCCTTCTTGAAATAGCTATTGATAGTTAGGAGGTTTTCAGCTCCATTTGGTTGAAATATGCTGCGTGCCATACCTTAAGAGTTCATTTTCAATGTAGTTTTGGGTGCCTCTTATTTAATCTCAAGCTTGAGAAAGAACAACCCCTGTCTGCCTGCACCAACCCCCCCCCAAAGAAAAGGATGTGAAAAAGTGAGAAGTAAGCAAGAAGAGCTTGTCAGGAAACCTAAATTCACTTGGAAACATCTAGTTTCAAAGGGATCTTTAGAAGCTTATTCTGTACTTTTATTGCAAGGATGGTGTTATACTGCTGTACTATATCAGAACTGCACAACAGCAACTCCCCTGTCCTGAATGAGTGCCTGGAGCTGTAGGGTTTTGCGTTCGAGCCCACAAATATCTTAGCTTGGTGTCTCCAGGGGTAAAATGAAGGAGTGGCTGCTCTCGAGACATTAATATGGGGTGAATTAGGTGCTTGTAAAAGGCATCAAAAGCCACAGTTGCTGTAGCAGGATTGCATCCTGAGGTCAGGAATGGGAGATGAGATGCTGCAGCGCATCCTCCTATTGCAGACCCTCCTGCTGGTGGATCTGGATGCTGTGGGTGAAGCAGTGGTGCAAGTGTGAGGACATCCCAGCTGGATTGCAAGATGGAGACAGCACATGGTTAATGTGTGCTTAGATGAAAGGTGCTTGGATCAGATGAAAAGGGGGGAAGGAAACCTCAAGCCTCAAATCCCTCATGTTTCCCAGCATCAATCGTACAAGTAGTTGTGATAAACCTCAGAGATGTCTCTTTTCTCTCACATTTTCAGTAGCACCACAGGCCAAATGCTTGTGCTCACCACAAGAATGCTGTTTCTTGACCCCAGAAGCTGCATCCCAACATCTTCCTCTTAGCTTCCAGCCATGAGGCAGGAATAACACATCCTGCTGGGCAAGGAGATGCCCAAGGACTGGCTCTCAAGCAGATGGTGGTGGTGTCCTCTGAATGTCCTGCTCCTTCAGCATCACCACACAGGTCCAGGATGGGAACCAGGCAACATCTTTGATCTAGGTAAACACCAGCTGGGGATGTTGAGACCCATTTTCCTACTACCATAGTTACTTGGATGACCCAGCAATGCTTGGAGCAGCCCAGCCCTTATTCTGCTGGGCTGGGCTTGGTGCTGGGCTTTTTTGCTACCTTCTCAGAAATGGCTCTGAATTCAGCTTCCTTTTTTAGCAACATGCTTTCATCATTTCTAATACTAAAGGCTCTCCTGCAATGGAGGAGGTTTGGGCTGTTATTTTTAACTGACTGTTTCATTGATGTGATGTACAGCATGAGCTGCTGGCCGCTGTATTAGCAAGAGAGTGGGAAGTCAGACGTGGTTTGTGGGGTGGGGAAAGGAGCACAGTGGGCTGGTGAACCAGAGAACTAAATACAAATACAGTGTTTTGGGGCATGGGTATGACAGTGAGAACAGATGAGCACCATTATGTTGTTTTCAGGAATGGATTTTGTTGTTTGCTTGGTTTTTGGGTAGTCTGAAGTTTCTCACTTCATAGAATCCCAGAATGGTTTGGGTTGGAAAGGACCTTAAGGTCATCCAGTTCCAACCCCCTGCCATGGGCAGGGACACCTCACACTAGACCATGTCACCCAAGGCTTTGTCCAACCTGGCCTTGAACACTGCCAGGGATGGAGCATTTACCACTTCTCTGGGCACCCTGTGCCAGCGCCTCAGCACCCTCACGGGGAAGATCTTCTGCCTCAGAGCTCATCTCAATCTCCCCTCTGGCAGGTTCAAGCCATTCCCCTTGTCCTGTCCCTACATCCCTTGTCCAAAGCCCCTCTCCAGGTTTCCTGGAGCCCCTTTAGGCCCTGGAGCTGCTCTAAGGTCTCCCCTTAAGGAGCCTTCTCTTCTCCAGGCTGAACCAGCGCAGCTCTCTCAGCTGTTTTCGTGGGAGAGCTGCTCCAGCCCTCTGATGTCCTCTGTGGCCTCCTCTGCTCAAAATGGGATGGGACATAAACTCCTGTGTTGATGTGTATGTCTTTGCCAAGGAGAAGGTTTCTGTCCCACTGGGTGCTGCTATTGATGGCACTACTGTGAATCTTGTATGCTTCACATAAGATGTTCTGGGCTCTGAAGATGAGTATGGTCACTTGTCAGTGGTGAGGAAGGTTCTTGCATACCCTGACTTGCTTTCTGGTTGTTCTTTTCCCCTGAGTGCCCAAATTAGCTCCTTTTCCTGTAGAGATGTGGTTTGTGTTCTGCTGACTTCAATTTATCAGTGACCTTTCTTGCAGCCTGAATTCAGTGTTCTTGGTACTGTGAGCAGTATAAACTGTCTTAAATTATACCTCCCGCCCTCCATCCATCTCAGTTTAGTTTTGCAGGAGGATTATGCAGCATCACTTGGAGTTGGCTTTCAGAATTGAGGATGATGATAGATAAATGCTGGTGGTAGAAACTGGAGAACATGGACTGCTTTAGCTGGCCTGGTATGTGGAAAAGAAAGAAGAATGGGCTGTATCAAAAGAATTGTGACCAGTAGGTTGAGGGGGGTGGTCCTGCCCCTCTACTCTGCTCTCATGAGACTCCCCTTGTAGCACTGGGTGCAGTTCTGGCGTCCTCAATGTGAGAAGGACATGGAGCTCTTGGAGCAAGTCCAGAGGAGGCCACGAGGATGAACAGGGGCTGGAGCAGCTGACTCTTGCCATGGGTGACATGGTCTAGTGTGAGGTGTCCCTGCCCATGGCAGGGCGTTGGAACAGGGTGATCTTAAGGTCCTTTCCAACCCAAATCATTCTATGATACCTTATATGCCTTGGATAGACCTCTGTGTCTTCTCCATCCTGCTTTTTCAAAGGCAGAGATGCTCATATCAGCTGATTTTCCTCTCTCACAACTGGAAATGCCAATGAGGGTCATTGCAATAAAGGCAGCTGTGACTTGGTTAGAAGCTGCGCTGGTGCAAACTCTGCCATGTGTGCTTCCCTTTGCACGCTTCCCCTGCACCTGGGATTGTTTCCATCTCCATGAGATGACTTTTGATTGGAATCCTGCAGGAATGTTGCTGTGTTTTTCTAACATTCCCTTAATTTTCAGAGTGCAGTTCAGTGGAAGGGCTGTTGAGATCCAGCTGTGTTGGCATTCATCAATTTTCCTGTGACTTGAGTGCAAACAACACTATGTGGTAGATGGCAAAAATCTTTGAAATAGGAAAGCAAATTCATGCAGTGAATGATGTAGGTCTAGTTTTTGGAGTGAAGTGACAAAAATCAAGTCATTGTTTTACCTGAAATATACCTTTCTCTTAGACCACTGCTCTCCTTAATTGTGGTCCCAATTTCTGGGTCAAATGGGAGAGTAATGTGGACGGATGCATTTGTCAGAGCATGGCAGGTTTATGTTGGAAACACACTGTAATGTGCTGGTTGGGCGCTGTATACTTGGGGAGCAGCAACATGGACCTCAGGCCTGTTGTTGTGGGACATCTGCTCCTCACAGGAGATTTTTGGGCAGCAGCATACTGATAATCTGGTTCTTGACAGATTGTGTCTATGAGAGGCAACCCAAATGGCTGAAGTTGACGTTAGAGCTGGAACAGTAGTGGCTGGATGCACCACTGTTGGCTACACCACCGAGACTGACCTTGCTGTTCGTGGGGAAACCAACCAGGATGTCACAAAAGAAATGTCTAGAGTATGAGGGGTGGTGGGTTCAAACTGAAACAGGGGAACTTCAGCTTAGATCTAAGGAAGAAGTTCTTTACTGTGAGGGTGCTGAGGCGCTGGCACAGGGTACCCAGAGAAGTGGTAAATGCCCCATCCCTGGCAGTGTTCAAGGCCAGGTTGGACAGAGCCTTGGGTGACATGGTCTAGTGTGAGGTGTCCCTGTCCATGGCAGGGGTTTGGAACTGGATGATCTTAATGTCCTTTCCAACCCAAACCGTTCTATGATTCTATGAGCCTCAGGAGCAGATCTCCACTTCTCTGGGCACCCTGTGCCAGCACCTCAGCACCCTCACAGTAAAGAATTTCTTCCTTACATTCAGTCTGAGCTTCCCCTGTTTCAGTTTGAACCCATCACCCCTTGTCCTATTGCCACAGTCCTTGATGAAGAGTCCCTATTGGTGTTCACTTATCTATCCTTGATTCAGCCCTTAATATTTCACTCAACTTTTGGAGTGGTAATCATGTTTTAGGGTTCTTTTTATTTCATTTTCCCCCCTCTCCAGTTTGATTGGAGCTGGCCAACAGCTTGAGGCTATGGGAGCAGCTGCAAGGGCAGGAGAATGGGACTAGTCAATTGGAAAGTCAGCGTAGACCATCGCCAGTTCTTGTATCATTGCAATTCCCTGGGATGATCATCACCACGTTGCTGGGAAAGGCTGAGAAAGTGACATCTGTCATTCCATGACCACAGGAGACTGGCCATTTTGTTTGCAAGTATGGGAACACTGTGGGATGAGTGTCTGGAGGCAGTCTCATGGTAACAAGTAGTAAAGCCTTCTCTATCTGCCGCAGAAGATCTCCTGCTGGAGAATGTCAGGAAATGCATCTCCTGTGACTCTGCATCCCTGGTGACAGAGCATCCCTCTTGACTTTTGGTAGCCTATTTGTGGAATTATTCAGGGAACATATTCTCCTACATATTCTCCCATCTGTCTTTTCCCCAAATTCACTGGCCTTGCTGAGTGCTTAAGAATAGACTTGCTTTCTGCGTTCTCTCGAGAAGGCAGATAAGAGTTTATTTTTTGACCTTCCTGTGTTTAGATGATAATATTTTTAGTAGCTTCCAGGATGGCTGTTTCTGAGCCCATGTGTAGTTTGGACTTTCTTCTCCCATTGAAATGCAGAGGGGAAAGCTTGAACAACAGCTTCATGCCAGCAAGATTTCGGGGTGTTCTGTCGCCTGGACCAGGCTGTGCAAGAGCCCTTTTGATGGCACTTAGTGAGCCTCTTCAACTGTTTCTAAAAGACTTCTTTAAGAATCTTTGTCCTTGCCCATTGCAGGGGGTTGGAACTAGATGATCTTAAGGTGCTTTCCAACCCAAACTATTCTATGATGCATGAATCTTAGAATGATTTGGGTTGGAAGGGATCTTAAAGCTCCTCCAGGTCCAACCCCCCGCCACACTAGACCAGGTCTCTCCAAGCCCCGTCCAACCTATCCTTGAACATTTTACATTATAATAATATCTAAGAATTATGTTTTTAATCATAATAATCTCTATATTATTTTGTCTTCTTTCCTGTGCATCCTATTGCTTACCTAGTAGTGGGCAAAGTTACTTTCGGAGGTGGTGGTGACATCTTTTTTGTTGGCTTCAGTTTGTGTGAGCTGTGCGCGTGTTCTAACACTTTGTCTCCACCATCACTTTGCATTGTTTTAGCCTGGTGTAGATACTTCTTACTCATCTCAAACTACATTTCCTCAGTGCTTTATGTAAGTGGAAAAATCAGCTTGTGTGTTCAAGGAGCCAAGGAATTAGCATTTGGGGTCCATGAGCTGCTGTGAGGGTCTTGATGTGTTGTCCTCTTCTTTACTCATCAGTTGATTCTATGATTCTATGTCCCTGAGGATCCTGGGTGGGATCCTGTATTTGCTTCTGTGGTCAGGTTCAGGTAGTGGTGCCACCAGACCCAAGGGACTTGGAGATGCTGCTGGAGACCTGTGACTCCTTCCATGGTCAATGGAGCTCCTTTGGGAGGGCTCCATTCTCCCTTCCTATCTGTAGAGAAGCCAGACTGGATTCCTAAACACACCACTTTGGGTACATGGGTGAGCTTGGCCACAGAATGGCTTTTTCTCCCTTCCCTTTTCCCTGACACACTCAGGGAATTTAAATAGAACCCATGTTAGAGTTCACTGCTTTTGTGTGTGCTTACTCAGCACTCCAGGTGCTGTTCATACCTCTGCAAACCCCTTCCTTGCACATTTCTATCCTTTGAACGAACAGAAAGTCCTTGACAAAGTGTTTCATTATATGTGTTACAGTCTTGCTGCTTGAGCTTGGCAGTATTTGTGATCCTGCTTCCTCATAAACTGAAATCACAGGATCATAGAATCAGCCAGGTTGGAAAAGCCCTTTAAGCTCATCCAGTCCAACCATCCCCAGCAGCGCCAAGGCCACCACTAACCCCTGGCACTGAGGCCTCGTCTACCCGGACTGTGAACACTTGCAGGGACGGTGACTCCAGCCCTGCCCTGGGCAGCCTGTTCCAATGCCTGAGCACCCTCTGGGCAAGGAATTGTTCCTTATCTCCAGCTAAACCTGCCCTGGGCCAGCTTGAGGCCTTTTCCTCTTGTGCCATCCCTTGTTCCTTGGGAGCAGAGACCAGCCCCCTCCTGGCTCAATCCTCCTGTCAGGCACTTGCAGAGAGCGATAAGGTCCCCCCTGAGCCTTCTCTTCTCCACACTAAACCCCCCAGGTCCCTCAGCCCTTCCTCATCACACTTGTTCTCCAGACCCTGCACCAGCTCCGGTGTCCTTCTCTGGACCTGAAGTCGTGGCCACAGAAGATGTTTGGGATTCCTGGTTGAAACTCACCAGTTGAGAATGTGGGATCTGGAATCCCTCTGAGCTCGTGCATCACCCATGGAGCTGTTTTGAGCTTTTGTTTCTGCAGCTCGTGATGGTTTGTCCATATCAGAGAAACTCAGTGGAAGTTTTTCTGCTGTTAGTAGCTCTACAAGCGAGCCAGCAGCAAGAACTGCATTCTAAGATATGACTTGGAGCAGGCTACCATCATTAAACCCTGTGAGTTTAATTCCTTTGCAGAAAACATCTGGTTGGTACAGTAATTCCCAAGCCAGATCCTGGCTGGAAGTTGCAACACCAACTGTTAAGGTCATCTTTCCTCTTTGGGACAAATGTGGTTGGTTGAAGGATCCTCCACGTTTCTTTGGTGCTTTTCACTTTGATTTGGGAGCATGGGTTTTTTATCCAGCCTCCTGGCATCTTTGCATGGAAGGGAGGTATTGAGAAAGAATAACTGATAGGACTTCATGGCATAGTGCCATCATGCTTGCAGTAGTCAATAGAACATCCTTCTCGAGTTAGTGGGGATGATTGTGGTTGGATTCTGTCCCAAGTGATTTGCCTTTGGTTTTGCAAAGGTTTTTTACTCTATATGAGATAAATAAATGAGTATTTCTGTGTTCTCAAGAGCTGGTGTGAGAAGCAAAGTGCTTCAATTAAATATTTCTGGATTATTTTTCTCCCAAATAAGACTTTTATTAACTTACACACCTTTTTTTCCCCCCTTCTTTAAATAATCCTAAAATCTGGTTACAAATCGTTTCCCTCTGCCCACACTCTGGATAAAACATCTATTTCCAAAAAAGAGCAGAACGATGGTACAACTTGTTTGTTGTAAGAAATAAAACAGCAAGTTGGAGGTGAGGAGCAAAGTGCGAGTTCTTTGGGAAGGCAGGAATTGCTTTTCTTCTTACTTTGTTATTTGTTGTTGTCAGATCTGTACTGGCTGTGCCTGTGACCTGGTGATGGTGTGCTGGTGCTGCAGCTATTACTGGGCTGGTGGATGGACAACTCTTAAGAGCATAAGCAGAGATTTCTGCATTTAGGAAGGCTACAGAGTTCTTGTTGCATCATGGGCAGAAATGAACGCTGTTAAAAGGACCATTTTTGATGATTTTGAGAATCAATCTGTAAGGAATCAGAATTGCCCTTCAATCCATCCTGGGGAAAAACAGAGGTAGTTCAAGGCAGCTTGAATATCTCTTTTCAGCAGATGTTCTGTTTCAGAACCTGATGATCTTAGTGGTTATTTGGAGAGGTACAGACAGTACCTGCTGCCCTGTTACTCAGCTTCTGTATCAGCAGCGTTCTTGTTAAGCACGGTGCTCCTTACCCTGATTTCTGGGGAAGAAAGTCCTCTTCATAGTCAAAAAGGGATGCTGGAACAGATAAAATGTTCCCATATGGTAATTCTTGCGCTCCGAAGTTCCGAGGAACGTTTGATCACTCATCTGCATGATTATCTTAATATCACAAAGGCTGAGAATGGAAATGGAGATTTCAGGCTTGACCTGATTCATAAATAGGAGAAGTTAAAATGCTGAACGTGATTATTTGCTGCAGCTGCTGCCAGGCCTGGATTGATTTGAATTTCTGCTGACAAGGCATTGAGACTGCTGGGAAGGACATCCCTGAGCTTATGAATAGGAGTGTTGGGAGCAGAGCGGGATGTGATGGGTGGGAGGTGGTGGTGGGGTGGCTGGGCTCTGAAGCTTTGGTCTTACAGTGAGGTCTTCTGCAATCATTTGGTCTCCTTTGAGCAATAATACTTACATGGGTATAATAACTTTTATTGTATGATGTCTTTGTTGTACTTCCACTCAATGTCTCTTTCTTTTCTTGCATGGTACTGCAGGGTCAGGATTGTTGCTGGTGAAGTATGTGGACACTTAAACAAATACTAATTCCTTGATGACGACTTCTCTTTGGGTTTTCCTATGGTTGCCAAAATTTCTGTTGGCAAAAGGTTCTCTGGTCCATGGTGGGATTTTGTCTCAAACCCAAATGCTGTGAAAGGCTGATCTGGGATCTGCAGGACCCAGGTGGATCCATGCTTTGGAGATCTCCTCCAGCATCTCAGTTGTATATCTGTTTTCCTTCTCTTAAGATCATAGAATCATAAGATCAACTAGGTTGGAAAAGACCTTTAAGATCAAGTCCAACCATTACCCCAGGACAAGATCACACCCATGTGTAATTTCCATCATAGCTTAAATCAGCTTTGACATCACTTAAGTTGATGGTTGTGAACCTGCCTGGAGGATCTCTTGCCTGCTGGCTGTTGGTGTTGATGAAGAAGGAGCATCTCAGCAGGGATAGCTATGCTGAGTAGGATTGAGGGTGTAGTCTTGTATACTCCAGGTTCACATCTACTTCTTTTGACTCCAGACCTGGTTCTGTTTTCAGCCCATCTTGCTATCCTGTTTTCCCTATAAAGCAGATGCTCCACTGCTCCCCTGAACTGAAGTGTCCTGTGTTATCAGCCAGGTTTCCTCCAGCCATATAGACAGCACATCTGCAGTGGTCCTCTGAAAACAAGATGCATCTTCATAGTGAGAGTGGGAGGAGAGTCTTTCCATGATAGATCCATGATCCTGACCTTTTATCCTGGCTGGTGTTGGTGTTGATACCACTGATGATCTGAGAGCCTTTGAAAATCATCTCTCTGATCTCATCAGACCTTGTAGTTAACATTTAAGTCTGTGTCTTTGGGGTGTTGCAAGTGAAAAGGTTTAGTTTTTCACAGTTACAACAGTGTGGAATATGAAAACATCTGGTTTATTATAATGTGCCTATATAAAATACATATATAATGGATGCACATAAAAATATGTTATATATATAAATATATTAATAATA
>NW_009931243.1:0-7894 GCF_000696875.1 Nestor notabilis
AGGGGTTGTGCTGACCCAGGTGTACAACCTTTCACTTGACGTGGTTCAACTTCATGAGGTTGGCATCAGCCCACCTCACAAGTGTGTCGAGGTCCCTCTGGATGGCATCCCTTCCCTCCAGCGTATCAACCGAGCCACACAGCTTGGGGTCATCGGCAAACTTGCTGAGGGCACACTCAATTCCATTGTCCATGTCACCCACAAAGATGTTAAACAACACAGGTTCCAATACCAGTCCCTGAGGGACACCACTTGTTACTGGTCTCCAAGTGGACATTGAACCGTTGACCACAACTCTTTGTGTGCGGCCATCCAGCCAGTTCTTTATCCACTGAGTGGTCCATCCATCAGATTGGTGTCTCTCCAATTTAGAGACAAGGAGGTCATGTGGGACAGTGTCGAATGCTTTGCACAAGTACCTATATTATATAAAGATTAAAACATGAGGGAAGATGTGAATGCAATGGGTAGAATAAGAAAGTTACTTAACAACATTGAAGACAGTGAATTAAATAGAAAGCTGATAAAAAGTAGAAGGAATATATCAAAGTAACTGATTAACCTCAAATGTTTCTTTGTTAAGGAAACTTACAATTTTTTCTTCAGACAAAGGCAGTGCTTTATCTAAACTACCTTATCTGGACTTCAGTAGCCTAGTTGATATATTGCCAGGGGAGATGTTATTAATTAAGATGAACGAGGTGGAGATTAATGTAAGAATACCTGGACTGAAAAGGAAACAACTAGTAAGGAATTATATTGCTAGTAGGGATTCACAAGACTTGGGTTTGGATTTGATTTTGCTTAATATTTTGCTCATATTTTCTTTAGTGACCTGTGCATGAAAGAAATGGAAATACGTTGATGACACAAAACAGGGATGCACCAAAACAAAGTATGAACAGGGTCAACTAGAGGATAGCAATAATACTGAGTTAAAAGCAATATCAAAAGCAGTACAAAATCAAATAGGTGGGAATCAACAGTAAAAAATTCTATAGCAAGGTGGAAGCTCCTCTGACAGAAATAAGGAAGCAGGAGGAAAATCTAGATATTAGTAAGTCACAGAATGATGCAATCTTTGGTCCCATAAATCTCTTAGAGACAAAAGAAAATATAATTTTTGTTTTCTTTAAAACATTATCTTTAGGTCTGATCACCTCTGTTTAGGCAAGATACTTTCAAATCTGGAAAATGCAGAGAAATTACACTTCTCATGAGTTGAGAAGTTAAACTGATTTATATTTAAAGACTAAAACAGCTTGACCTAGCAAATTAAATACCGTACATAGCTATGTTTACATACTACAAATAAAGAACTCCCTGTATTTTCTGTGTAATATATCTCTATTAGGGGAATGCAAAAGCTGGTGAAGAAAAGAGCTATTCAAGCTGAAAGACAATAACAGTAAAATAGAAATGGTTTATGATCTAGTCATGAATTTAAACAGGGAATTAGGTAAAGAACTGTATTAAAGATACTGGCTTCTGGCATGCTATTTGAAATCTGTTTTTTGATGAAATTGTATTCAGTGTTCGTTTGGAACAACAATTGACAAGATTTTTTTGACCTGAGAATTTAATCCTGTATACCTCAGCAGCAATCTTGCACACAGGGACTGTGACCCATGGTCCCGCTCCAGCCTCTCACACAGAGCCCATTACTTGCCTCACTCCACTCAGTCCCACCGGTATCTGTTTTCTGTTTCTGTTTCTCCTCTAGGGGCTGGATGATAAAACCCTCCCTGGCTCCAGTAGCTGATAGTGAGACCCTGACTGGATCCAGTAGTTGTCACCATGGGCCAGGGAAGACCACACTCCTGGTCTGACTGCAGCAGCTGGCACCAGATTTCATTCACACCCACTCAGATCTCAGCAGCAGCTGGCACTGAGTCCTTGCAGCACATACAAATGGGACAGAGAGTGAGTTTATGGTGAGAGAGTTGAATATGGTTTCTTCGACTGGATGCCCCTAAAGGAGCAGACACTCTCCTTCCACGTACACTTACTTATGCCTAAATCAGATTTATCACTCCTAGGACTGGATAATCTCATCTAGCTATGATGACCACAGTGTAAATAACTACACCTATTGCAATTCCTCTGACCCATTGCCAACATATACTTCAAGCTGAGACAAGTTGTATTCATAAGCACATACATCTCAGATACAGAGGGTTACAAGTCAGCTATCTAAATTTTGAGGGGATGCCTCAACCATTCATGCAAGACCAACATTACTATTTTTGATATGATGCAAAGCGTGTCTGTTATAAAATATCTCACCAGTTTTAACTTTGTTAAAAAATGAAGACAGAACCTTGAGTCAGTACATTTTAAGCATGGTTGGCACTGGTTTCCCATGGTTAACTTAAAGTCCGTATGCAAGCACCATTTGGACATAAACTCAAAATTGTGCTTGGCTGAATTAATAGAAACATGATTGTGTGGTCTGGATCACACCAGTACTGCTATACTAGCAGGGAGATCCTGGATATTTTACAGGTCCATGTAAATGGTGGTGGAACAACTACATTTCACTCATCAGTTCTCATTGCTGTAATGGATTTTCACCTCTTAGTTCAAAATCCATAGTGTAGCATTTGTACATCATCTTTTTTACATTTCTGTGTTAGCTCTCCTTACCTGGAAATTGTGAAATGCAAGGCCAAGATTAAACTGCATAGGATTTGCAGGTATTTTCCATAAAATTATTAAATTTAAATTATTTTAGTAAGCCAGTTTATAATGTGGCTGCACAAAACCTTGAATCAAAACAAATTAAAGGCAACTGTTGTATGTTAATGGAAAGAAGGAGGCCCTGTTGGAAATTTCTTCAGGTGGCCTTGCTGGCAGACAAAATGTTTCTGTTAACTCTGCCCTCAGCTGGCACCTCTGTAACGATAGACTTTTAGGCTGTATTCCTCCTCTGCAGGAACTATCCCCTTTCAAACTAGCTCAAGACCAGAAATTCAATATGAGCTTTTAAAAGTCGTTTCTTCTTGTAGCCTGATGCAGTTGTAGAAGTTATTTATGCTAGATGGGCTGGGGACTGATCTCTTACCTAATAGAAACGTATTCTCTCTTTTTGTAATTATCTCTATATTGTGATTTTATATATAATATTTTATTATATGCGTTATATTGTATTTTATTGTACTGTATTGTATTATACATATTTATAAAAAGTAGAATATAACATCAATCTTTACATTGTATTGAATAATCTATGATTACACACCTCAAACTGAATTATTTTTTCTTTAACATCCTTAGTTTCTAAATCAGAGGGATTCCCCCAACCTTTTCTTTCATCTTTCTTTCCTTTGTCTGTAGTTTTTAAAGCCGATTTGATTCTCACTCAGGCAAAAACGTACAACACTGCTATTCCATTTCATTTTTCAATTATTTCTATATACTTACTCTAATTAGTGGAAGTACCACAGGATATATTCTTCAAATGGAACAACCTGCATGTATGTGTACATGCATGTTCATATGTTGTGTAAAGGAAAACTCAGCATGGAAACTACCCACCTATTTCTGTTCCATCTGTCATTTTCACTTTTCCTTCTATTATTTGTGGAATGAGCTACATGCACTCAAATGTGGCAGTGGCTGGCTTTTGTTTTGTTGAGTTTCTTTTAGTTGACTCTGAAGAGCTTCCATGTTACCAATATTCTTAAGAAATAAAGACAACCTAATACTATTTTATTAAAGATCTTTTAAAATCATATATAAAAAGTATTATAAGCTTTCTGCCTAAAGAACCATTTCTGTTCATATTGTGTGTGTCAATGGAATTCCCACTGTGGAATCAGTCTTACTGAAATGAATTGAAATGTCTGCATAATAAGGGTTATACTGCAATTTTACAGCAGCTCCCTGGAACACAAGGCTTAACGAAAGCAGACCAAGGATTTTATTTTGACACAGTTGTTCTGGATGGTTTACTGTGTGACAGAGAAGCAAAAAGCTATGCTCATTCTTTCAGGATTTTCCCCTTGCATTTCCTACCTACTTGAAAATGGCAGAAAGAAATAGTTTCATGTACTTCTGTGAAGTTGTCTGCTACAGATCATGGTGTTACTCAGTAATGAAAACGATAGCATAAAGACTTAATTCCCACAGCCCTTTGCAAAATGAACTCAAAGGAAGAATAAGAAAACTGGTGGGCTAAAAAATGACTGATTTGGTTTTGGTTTACAGTAAATCCAATTTATGGTAAGAATGAATAGCTGAAAGTTTGTTGGTTATGAAGTTCAAAGAGCCTGGAATGTGACAACAGAAAAATAAGTAAATGTATTAGTTACATTATTCAGCTTGATGGCTTTATGCTTTTGTAATTGTATGGATATTTACTTACAGAATTATTTTGTCACCTGATTTTTCTTAAAATTACACAGAATTTCCCTCAATTTTCCAAAGGTGGGCATTATTCTCATACAGATAGATACTCACCAAATGTCTGTGCAGCTTTCACTTTGTATAGGTTTTTGTGAAGGAAACATAAGTAACAACCAGAAAATTCCAAGATGTCACCACCATGACCACACATGTCAATGTTTATTTTCTCTGATATTTGTGGCATTCACAAGCTGAACATTTTTGTATCTGAATCTTCTGAGAATTCTTAGGCATTCTATGAGCATTCTTAATGTATGTAGTAATAATTGGACTCACTATAAAGTAAAATAGCTGTAATTAAATCTATGAAATTGTACTGGCAAACCAAAGATGTACTGTCTTGAATCTTTCATATAATAATATTGTGGTTAAATCAATCAACCAGAAAATGAACTATTTTTAGCTATTCTTCATTCTTCTTTCTGAATTGTTTTATGCCTGCTTTTGGTTTTATTTACACATTTTGTTTGATGGCTTTTTAATTAAAAGAGTGTAAGCAGTGCCCCAGTAAAAAGCTGTGTTCTAGGATTCCTTTTACCTTTCACTGCATGTAGGGGTTACTGGGGTCTGGGTTTCAGGGTCAGTGCTTTTCTTGATTAATTTCTCTCTTGCTGGCCTCATGAATCATTCTTTTATTTTGGCCCAATGATCGAGGTGCAAAAGGAAGTGTAGAAAATGACTCAATTCTATGATTTTTTTTAGGACTTTCTGCTTGATAAGTCTTTTGGTGTCAGGAGAAGCCAATGGCTCTTTCAACCCTCATTAAATTTTCAAAATACAAAGTCAATCAAAAGCATACTTTAAGCCTATGCAATATGTTCTCAGTAAGCATGAACTGAAGAACGATGAGTATCCCAAGAAATTAAACTAAGGAATCTATATCAAGCCTCTTACTTTCAATATGTAGTTCAGCTAATATTTGCACTTCTCACCTTGAGCTTAGTGGTATCTGAGGTGTAATTTAAAGTGTTAGAAAAACAGTATCTCTGTCTTGCACCCAAATGAGAATGAATAAACAACTTCAGATGTCAAACCTCAAGCAGTATTCCCATTTCAATACTAACCTCAATTCTAGGTCATGCAACATTGTTAAACAGTGACAGTGAATTCTTTAGGACTTAACAGAAGTTGTTTATCTCTTTTTTTATACAATGAGACTATTAAGACAATACTTTATATTACTTCTACAGCTGTACTTAATGAGACATTAATTCCTGATTTCAGTCTGTAAAGGACTAAGTATACTCCTTAATATTTATTTGCAGTGTGGTTTTTTATGCTTTATCAGGACTGCTTAGAAAGGAGGTTAAGGAGGTTAAGGTGATGAGTAGGCATATGGCAAAATAAAGGCTCATGACCAACAAGGAGTTTAGTATAGATTTGTGTTGAATAAAAAATATGCAAAAAATGAAAGGCAAGAATGAGATAGCAGTAAATACATACTTGGGGGGGGGGGTGTTAGTAATATTCATCATGTGTTCCATGTGCTGATACACTAATCTAAGAGGGGAAATAAAATTTTACATTTGGCTTTTCACTAGTTATTTATTTTTAACAGCTGAAATTTGTTTAAATTATATCCACTGCAATACAATGTATTTAGCTTTTTTAAAATCTGAAATGTCATTAGAACTGAAAGAATTGTCATCATAAAAAAAATAAAATTGTTTTCCAATCAAGTTCACTTTGAATATGCTAGGCTGCAATTACATACCCACAACCAGTTCACCATTATGATCTCTGGTTTAAATGCAAAATATTTTTTCTACCTCAACATTAATAATTTGGAAAGGGAGAGAACTTCTTGTAAATCAGCTTTAATACAGCATTTTTTATGGGGATTTTTTTTTGGGGGGGAAGGGTGGGTTGGATTGGTTGGTTTTGTTTGTTTAATTAATCTCACGGCACTGGAAAAACAGTCGTGTTCACCATCTCTAAATACAGGTTGATTTTTACATCTGACTAACTACCTTAGACTGCCATTGGAGTTTACGACAGTAAGCAGGATGGAATCCATATTGCTTAACTGAAACAAAGATTAATTTCAATTAAGAATTGCCTGTGTTTCTGTTATTTAAAAACACTGTATCAGATGCAGGTGTCAGCATTGTAGTTATCCATGTTTATTCAAATCAATCTTGCACATAGTACATTTTCTGAATTTATGAGGAATGAATGCAACTAAAAGCCAAAGATATTTTTTCCTTACAAAGTTACAAATTATTCTAGATTTTACGTGAGCTACCTGATTTGCCTGGAGTATAAAATTAAAAGGCAAACTCTATCCTCATTGTTTCATCTTCAGAATTCTTATGTACTGATCATCTTTCATAATCCCTGAAGTTACACTTTTCAGTTTCGAAGCAGGTAATACCGGTGTTGAATTTCTAAAACAGAAAGTGATTTTCTTTGGAATTTTGTGATTACAGCACTGATGATAAAAAAATGAACTGAGGAAAGGACATAAAACATCACAAGCACACTGAACCTAAACATCTACCCTTTGTTTGACAATCACGTTTGAAGATAAGCTCACTCTGAAGTGATAATTTTTTGTTAGATTCAAACATATGAAGGATATGAAATAGTTCTGTAATAAAAATTGAATAATCCAAGCTCATAGGTGATCGTGTGCCTCTAATATTAAAGGGAGGGGGTGGGCGCAGTTTGTTTGGGTTTTTTTCCCTTTTCTTTACTGAAGCTAACTGTACATTTTATAGGGCAACATTTATGTTATCTATCTATCTATGGATCTAGCTTTTTAATGTGTATGACCATGAAATTTCATGCTATTGCTGTTTTCCAGTTTCAGACATATATGTGAGTCCTGGCCGTAACTTCATAATTTAGTTATATTGTGGCTAATACTGAATACTCTCCTTCATACATCTTATATTTTTATAAACATTTTTCTTTTTTTTCCCCCCACAGAGGTACAGTATTTAGAGAAGGACTAGAATATCATCCAAGGGTTTTTTTACTTGAAGGACCAGATATTCAAATTGTTCTGTAACACGCATCAGCAGGGAAATCTAGATATAGTCTGTCAGTATATATATCTACACTGTCATTTTGGATCACTTCCTATTTCCCTTCTATTTCTTACTCAGGTGGTATATTTTCTAAGTCGCTAACAGGAGCCACTCTTGGGAAAAACAGGTAGGTCTCTTCAAAGGTATAGCTAGAAATGAGCTGATTTATGAAACGGTCCTCTTACTATCTTTGGCACATGACAAGTAAATTTCAACTCTTTCACAGCCTTCAGACATATAATTTATTAATCTTTCATTTACAGAATTGTTCCCCAAACACACAGAAACCTGGCAAGGTTGTTCGATGCAAAAGGATTTTAATAACACAGCACTACTGCTTGAAATTAAAAACCAATGGGGTACTATAAATATAAACAATTGCTTCAGAAAGGCTAAGATTGGTGTGAATGGAGAATGAATGGGGATGTCAGGGTGTGGAGGAGTCAGCAGGACAC
>NW_009931243.1:7925-9224 GCF_000696875.1 Nestor notabilis
AGTGCTCTTAGAGCCTGTGTTAATGGCATCCAGTTTAGCAAGTCATCAGAACCCCAGCACATCAATATGCAGTTTTGTAAAATACCCAGATTTGGAGACAAGGACAGTGCTGGCTCACAGATATGTACTAGGATAAATACACTGCCAGCACTGAAAGGGTAAAAAAAGGCATATATGAAATCTGCGTGTGGTCACTAACCCAGAAGACATGAAGAGGACTTTATGATTGTCTTCCCCTGTCATCATTGCAAAGGATGCATCCTAACACCTAGACATGAGCACCTAAGTGTCTGGCTGATGGCCAGATATCATGAACTGTCCTGCCCTAGTCCCTGACCGCTGTGGACAGCCTGAGCATCACATACTCTAGTGCTTGTGTGGTAGAAGAGAGTGGGAGTGAGTGAAGCAACTTTTGTTTCAATTTTCTTTTAAATAAAATCACTTTTTTCCTCCTGTAAAGTTTTGTATGTATACTGACTGCATTGTGGATACAGTCCAACAATATTTCCTACAAAGGTGTGTAGAAAGGAACCACAAAATTACAGAAAGCAGGTTAAAGGTATGTGCAAGTGGTTGTAACATATTGCAGCCATATGGACACACAGCAAAGTAAGCCTGTAGTGTAGTACTGAACCACACTTCACTCCATATACCATACAGCATAGATCAGGCCGGTCTGCATCAGTGAGCTGTGTAAATGCAAGCCACTTTGCACACTGTGCCCAGGAACAGAGTATTACTCCCTGGCTGTTTTCCAGGACCTTTAAAAAGAACTTTTTTAAGGACACAGTAATAATTTTAAACAGGTTAATATTGCTATAAGTATATATAGCACAGGGACTCAAGTGATAGCTTACTGGCCTATTTCACAAAAGAAAGGCTTTGGGTTATATATATGTAAATGGATATAAAGCATTTTTAAGGAAGAGAGACTGTTCTTGCCACTTCTAATCTACAATAAATATTCATCATGTGAGAAATCCACAAGGATTTCGATGGGCATGCATCCAGTGTATCATCATAACACAGGCATTGGAAACCATCTTCCCTAAGTAAGGAAAGACTATCTGCAAATAGCTGTTGTATGAAATGTCTCCATATTGGCATTTGAACACAGTAGTCCTTTCAGAAAAAAATGAAAATGGAGATGAATGGGAACTGATGTGCTATCTGAGCATACTTCTAGTACGCCACATCTATAGTCAGCTTTCTTTAGCACTGTAGGCACCTTCATGCTCCATAAAAAAAAATCTAGTACCAGAAAAGGAAAACTGGAGAGCTTCCATATGCAACACTCTT
>NW_009931243.1:9255-32550 GCF_000696875.1 Nestor notabilis
ACAGAAACTGTGGTTTCCTTATTTACAAACTTGCCTTGGAAAAATAGCTCAAAGGTTGCATTTCTCACCATTCCAATGAGAATTTATTAATTTACTAATTTTCCACCACCAAAAATCCTCTCATGAAAAACCTACAATGGTTTTTGGTTTTGGTTTTGTTTGTTTCCAATTTAGGAGCATCAGGAATAAATATTTGCCTGTGAAAGAGACAGAAACAAAACTTAAAGATAACTTTAAAAAGTTCAGTATTACCTTATTTATAGGTAGCATAGAGTACAATGGTGTGTGATACTGAGGACTTCAAACTCAGTACAGTGGAAAGAATCAAATTCAGGCTTTACACATTTTTCTTCCTTAGTTCAGAGGATAAAATTAATTGACAAACTTAGATTTTTTTTTTCTCACCAACTAATTTTTAAAGCTCCTTTAACAAACACTGTGAAATTATTAGAATCCATGCAGACTAAGCATGGGGAAAGGAAACATGCATATAAATTGGACAGTTAATTATTTTTGCCCATAAGTAAATTAAAAGTTTGAGTTTTCATTTTAGACTTGGATCATACGGCAAGCTAGATGGAGAATTCCATAAGCTTACTCAAATAGTATGAACAATGCCCTCAAAGCTTAATATCACTACTGTCTCTCCTATTTTGTACCAATAGATTTCAGTCTTCCATGACCTTATAAACAAATGGATGAATTTTCAACCAGTAATTTGTTAATGTTAACAAAACACTCTGATTTTGTTGCTTCTCTTAGTGCTACTTTATTCATCTCCTATAAATATATGTTACTTCTATGTATATTAAATTGGGATGACAGTTACTGATTCATACCCTCTCTGATGAAGCTAGAAGTACAGTAATTTTCTGTCATTGTGTGAAGACAGTATCTCAATGTGTAGTGGTGTATAGAGTGAGTAAAATTACACTTACTGCCAAGGTTAATGTTTTAAAATCGGGTACCTGCTTGGCTGAGTCCTTTGAGACTCCAGATGGAATGAAATAGAAAACAATTTAATTAAATGTTCTGGGAATGTAATTTGGGACATTATGTATTTATTAAAGAAATCTGGTTTTGAACAACTGTATTACATTGTGAAATAATCATTATTAATAAAGAGAATATGTGTTGGCACAGCTTAAAAGAACAGGTATAAAGGTAATACATAGATGTATGTTTCCTTAACATATTATAGTTTTATGACATTGTTTGAATGAAGTGTAGGTATGATTAATTTAAAACACATATTAGCCCAGGGTTATTATCAGGTTAGTCTTCTGATGTACAATCTGTCACAAAAGCTTTGGAATGGAAACCCTGTAGATGCATCAGTTCATGTTTAAACTTCCTTAAATCACAATGACATTAAAAATTATCTTTCATTATCTATACTGAGAACAGATTTTTATTTTTTCTTTATGTTTATCACCTTTTATTTTCACAAAGTCAATATGGAAAGAAAAATTCTGTTATTTTCATCTGGAAATTTGTATTCAAGAACAAACAAGTACTGTCTATGTTCTCCAGGCCTGAGTTTGTTTTAATGTATTCAGGTTTTTCACTGTTGTTACTTCATACAGTTGACTCTGGTTTTGTAAGTACCATGACACTAGCACCACAACTGAAAAACACACAGGAAACATCATTTATGGTATACTCTGTATAGCCTTCACTTCACGAGTTAATCTTTGCCTCAGTCCGTAACTTATACAACTGAACTGTTCTCTGACAATTCTCCCTTAACAGGTTTGTGTGAATAATTGCTTTTTTCAGTTAGTGGTCAACTGGTGAAATATTAATACAAAAGTTGAGAAAATAGTAATACAAGCAGTATCCTCTCCCTGCTCCTTCTGAATTTACACTGCATAAAAACCCCAACCTGTTGGAGCATTTACAATGAAGTGTTAAATGGATGCTGTTTTTAAAATCCCTTTTCATAAGTCTCCTCTTTGGGTACTTGACCAATTTCGAATCATGTGAACTTCATTTGAATCAGACTTTTGATCCCAGTTCTTTCTCTTCCTGGTAGTAAAAAAATACTGTAGTTCATAGAATCATAGAATCATAGAATAGTTAGGGTTGGAAAGGACCTTAAGATCATCTAAGTTCAGTATTTTTTAAATTACAGTATGATTTATCAGACAAGAAGGAAGAAGAGCACCATATAAGAATTAGCTTTCAGTTGTTTAAAAAAAGGATTCAGATTCTATCCAGGTGTTATACCTTTTTGTCTTTTTCCAATAAATATTTATGTAATGTTTACTCCTGGGATACAATACTCAAAAGAATAAAGATGCTCTTCAAGAATTTTTGCAGATAAAGTATAAACAGGAATTCAAACTCAGTACTGTCATATGCAAAACAAGTGACTTAGAGAAGACTATCAGAAAAAAAATACACTTCTAATTTCTATTTTTGCTTTTTGTAGGTGAGACTGATTTTCTCTGTGCACCATGGAATAATTAACACACCTGCCTTTTCCACCCTTCTCAGTTTTCCCTGACCATGTGAATATTTCCTTGACCATTTTCTAGTATTCTGTCACATTAAATATAGAAGATCTAAAAAAAAGTGATTATTGACCTTTACAGATTAAAGGGGAAAACAAAATAAAAGTCAGCTCATCATACAGTGTGTGAGATGCACTTTGAGAAATATTGCTAAGTGGCTATAGTTTTTACTTCCGCAGAGAAAACCTACAAAGACAGGTATATCTCAATCATAATCATATTTACTTTTCATTGCTCAATTAAATAGATATTCAAACAGATTTGACCAGTCAAAGCAGCCAATTTCTTACAGGATCCTGACCTCAAAATTAAAGTGTCTTCCTTTGCTAGACAACTTGGAAACAGCATATCCAAATATACTCATTAGATATTTATTCTGAACAATATAATTTAAGATTAAATGTGTATAATTTTTTTTTTTAATTTCTTTTTTAAAGCAGCTGTATTGGCAGTTAGAAACACAGTCTAGACATAAGCTAAGCTGTATCATGAGATTTGGAAGTATTTAGCTCTCAAGTACTATTTAAGGATTCATCTTGAAGTAAACTAGGTCACTATGCATCTAGGTCTTTAAAAAAAAAAAATGTTTTTTTTCAATCCAGAGTTTATGAATAAAAATCAGATACTGTTCCAGAGTAGCCACTTTTCTCTAAGGAAGGTTGAGCCATAGAGTAGTTCCAGATTAGGCTGGATAACCTGCTGACTCTGCTGCAGTGAAAAAGCACACATTCCAAAGCTCAGGAGAAAAAATTGGAAACTTTTTGTTGCCTCCTCCCAGAAAATAATTCCTCAATGAGCTGAAATTATAGGGTGATAAAGCAGGTTGGAATATAATTCATATGCCTGATCGTAAGGACAATATGGGCATTGGAGTGTACAAAAGCAAAATTGATCAAAATTTGTTGTTTTATTGAAATTTGGATCAGATTTATACCTTAACAACACCAAATAAATCTATCACTGAATATAAATACTTTTTTCTCCTGGTACAAAACGGAGTGGATTAGCATATATTTTATTTCCTAAATTTTATTACGCTGCATATTGGGAAATATAATGCAAAACAATCGAACTTCAATTTTGTCAACAAGTTGATTTTTATTAATTAAAATTTCCTTGTTCTCACCAGTTGCATTCTCATTGTTCATTCTGTATCACTTCGTCTTTTATTTAAAAAAAACCCAAACAAACAAAGCTTTCTCATTTGTTCTTTGTAGCAGAATATTATAAAGAAAATGCAAATACTTCAGTGAAATTGAGAGTATGCAGCGATCACACTACGAAAACAATGCTTTCCCAAGAGCATAAAGGGTGGTGCTAAGGTAACAAAATGCTAGTAGAAACAGGATAAAATATTTGATCTATATCAGCAAAAGGAAAGGGACATAAGCAACATATAAACTGACATATTCTTATAAGACAGAGAAGAAAATGTATCCTAGTATATATTTAAGATATAATGATCATCCAGCAGATCATGATCATATATGACATTTTTTCATTAATTTTTTTAATGCAAAGGATATGTCTATAAACCAGAATATTTTTTAGAATTTGTTGACAATCATGTATCTGTTAAATAAAGGCTTTAATTGCATAGTGGAAGAATGCTAAAATTTGGCACCTTCCATTAGGTTACAAACTGTAATTATAACAAGGCCGAAAAAAGAGAGGAAAATATGCTAGAACACAGGCCCAAACTGGTCTATTTGATTTCTTTCTGTAAGATCCAGTAGAGGCAGATTGGCACATAGTGATGGATTTATTCACTGTGGTTCTCACAGCAGTCCTGAACAGAGGGCTATCAAAGTGACTGAAAACATGAGAGGAAGTGATACATTAAGACAATCTTTCCCTTAGAATATGACAGACTCTTATAAATATACTAACATTAAAATATTTTTCATATCTTCATGGCACTTTTCTGAATGCAGTATCTTCCTCCAGCAACCTGGTACACATGAATGCAAATAAGTAAAACTTACACCAAGGTGAGGATGGCAACATTTTTACTTTATCCCAACTTCAGTCTTACTATTTTATTCTTTTAAAATTATATTACAGAAGTATGAATGAATGATAGTATTTTGAAATTTTGCCTATAATATTTACCTGTTTACATCCACGAAGCAAAATCTTCCATTGTACACAGCACTAAGGGCTATGTTGAAGAGGTTAAATCAATGTTCTTTAGCAGGAAGGAAAAATGTGCTTCCTTAACATACTCAAGTAAAACAAGGGGTAGTGTTCCTAGAAATTATTTAACATGCTTAGTACTAGACGGCTTGCACTTCATCTCTCTAACTTACATGTTTAAACCTTTCATTGTTTTTACTGTATGGGATTGAGCGCTCCAGCAGAGTTAGCTTATCACTGCAAGACACACTCTGTTGTGAGGCCTGCCTCAAAGAAAACATAAAATGCATTCAGAACCTTTGATATTTTGATACAAATTCCATAATGTGTATTAAAGAATGGAAAACAAACTTCACCACACTATAATCGCTGTTAATCTCAGCTGATAATCCATGAGTGTTTACTTGTAAACCTGGAACCACGAAATAAAGAGCAGTAAAATGAGGAAAATGAAGTATGTTATAAAATTCACAGTATGTTGTGCTTTTTTTTTTCCAAATCTATGACAACATTTAAGGGAACTTTAATTTCTTTTGGAAAACTTTACAATGACTATGAAATTCCAGTGTGCTGCCAATATCATCACTACAAATAGTTGTTTGTATAGTGTGAAGAAATATTATTCATTAAGTTTTTAATATAATTTTATATATTTCATAGTGTGCATCTCAAAAAAGAATGAAATAAATGCAAAATGAAATGTTCATACTGTAAAGCAGTTGAACAGCTAGAGCCGAGTTAAGCTTTGTGGGTCAGTTATTAATTTGTAGGTCATAGAATCCAGACTATACACTTTTTTCATTAGAGTTAAATAAGAAGCGAATCTCTAGTTACCTCAAACTACTTTTCGTATTTGAACGTCCAAGCTGTTAATGCACTTAATTCTATATGATGTTCATTACTTATTTGAATCCCTCCTTAATATTCTGAATCTTAAAGAAACTGACAGAAAAATTATTATCATTTTGACCTAAAAATGATTTGGCTTATACAAAACCAAACTGCAAAAAATTGCAGTTTTGAACCTAGACTATACTGAAGTCATTCAGAAAACAAATCTGTAGATTCTGAGTACTTTGGATATGGGGAACTTCCAGCTCTTATGGACAGCTTATCTTTTTTTCTGAAGTTGATATCTATTTTCTCAGCCTTCCTTTTTTAAAAGACCTTTTTTATATCCATATAAATGAAAAACGCCAAAGAGCTCATAAAGAAAAAAAACCCCAAGAAAAAACAATTTTCAAAATATTGGGGGAGGGTGAGGTGGGTGTGTAAAGCTGATAATGCGATAGAAAAATCTTACATTTCTTCAGGATTATCAACATTCCACATGGATCTTCTCATTGACATACCACTGCAACAGTGGATGTCTAAATATCAGTTTGAATATATTTAAAGCTCTGTCCTTCAGTGTTTTTTAAAAGCATCATGCTAATGATACTAGTTTCCACAGCAACCAATAACATTTCCTCCTTTCCCTCTTGCCTGGCAGTGCTCCCTGTAGGACTGACATCTCTTTGTGTAAAAATAAACAACTACAATTTTGTGTAATACTGTCCAAATAATAATGCTGCAGTATCTGGATAAACTATGTATTTTAACTACCAAAAGAAAGGCTTAACTCCAGCTTTTATACTCCTTGTTGGTTTGGGGATTTTTTGCTTGTTTTGTTTGTTTGTTTGGGATTTCTGTTTGTTTCTTTCTTTTTTTCTTTTCCTTTTTGTTTTTACAGATGATTTGGGGAAGAGTATGAAAACTAAACTTCAAGCAAGGCACTGGGAAATGGAATTTCTGCCTGCCACAAATGAGCCTCTTAAAAGGCTAATGGTCAAGATCTAAAAAAAAGAAAAAAAAACACCAACAAAACTTGTGATGAATGGTACATATGTTTCATTCCTGCATCAATCACAAATTCATCCTAATTTCTCTGACTATTCTTGTTATAGGTCAGTATTTCAAAAACAGCTTTAATCACTTATTTCCAGCCTAAGGGTTGTCAGCAAATTGCTTTTTATGAATTTCTCATTCATCATTCATCCAGTGTAACTGGTCATATGATAACATGACACCACAGCTGTCAATACTGATGTCCAGAATTTATTAAACAAGATGGTAAAGAATAATGAGCTTTTTATATAAATACTAACCTCTGTAACTATTTTTTATAAAATAAGTAAATCTTAAGCAGTTTGTGAAGAGTTTATTTAGTATACTAAGAGTCATCTCATATATTTTATTGTGAACAATTGTATGTAGAGGACAGGATGTAATTTGTAAATTAATAGATTAAAATTAATATAAATAAAATTAAGAAGTGGAATATTTATGAGTAGTTAGTTTCCTTTTGCTGTGAAAGAAAAATGCTACTCCCATCGTTGCAACTCTGTTTAAATCAATACATTTTGATCAATTAAAACCTGTGTGATACTAAAATCAAGCTGACAAGCAGTCTATCGTAAAAAAGCCATATATTAATCTTCCCAAGAAAACACATCTAAAATTTTATGTAAGATATTGTGGATTACTTATCAGATTTGTTTGCATAGCTACCTGTTCAACAGGCATTCATACAAGCAATATTTAATTATACTGCCAGTATCAATCATTCAGCAGTAATAAATCAGTCAGCAATTCTTTAAATAAAAGAAGTTAAAAAACAACCCAAAACCTCAACAACAACAAAAAAAAAATGAAGACACAAATAAAAACCAAACCAAAACATATATAGTCACAAGTTTCATTTTTCTTCTTCCAAACTTTTGGGTAAAATGTGGTCTCATGTTCAGATTTTTCTCTGCAACTATGAAAGCAGAAGTGTAGGAAAGATGGAAGGGAACAGGTTCTTACATAAAAACATATTCTCAGGAACTGAAGATTTAAGAAAGAAAGAATAATTATTATATGACAATTAATTAAATGAGTTCTAAGAGTTGGCAACCATTACTGAAAAGCAGGATTCTTCATTGCTTTGTTTTTCTGTTACATCTCTGTCATGGTTTAAGTCCAGTCAGTAATTCGGAACCATGCAGCTGCTCACTCACTCCCCTCTTTCTTCCTTCCCCTGCTCCCAGAGGGATGAGGAGGAGAATCAGAAGAATGTAACTCCCATGGGTTGAGATAAGAGCAGTCCAGTAACTAAGGTATAATACAAAACCACTACTGCTACCACCAATAACAACGATAAGGGAAATAACAAGGGGAGAGGACACAATTGCTCACCATCTGCCGACCGATACCCAGCCTGACCCGAGCAGTGATCTCGGCCTTCCGGGTAACTCTCCCCAGTTTATATAGTGGGCATGTCATGCTGTTGTATGGAATACCCCTTTGGCTAGTCTGGGTCGGGTGTCCTGTCTCTGCTTCTTCCCAGCTTCCCCTCCTCCCTGGCAGAACATGAGACTGAGAAAGTCCTTGGTTGGAGTAAACATTACTTAGCAACAACTAAATGTTATCAGCATTGTTCCCCGACTGGAAGTCAAAACCACAGCACTACACTAGCTACTAAGAAGGAGAAAATGACACTCTGGTGTCATTCCAATGAAGTAGGGAATTTAGAAGAGCTAATTGTTTTATTCAACATTAAATGTTAATCAAACATCATTTCTGATATTATTGTTATATGATAAATAACTTCAAATTAGAATGTCACATCTTAAGAACAAAAGAGTTACAGGCATTCCATATCTTTGGGGATCTGGTCATAATCTGTAATTCTGCATTTTTGAATAAATTATATGTGAACTTTTTTGGATTAATTGCATCTTTTAACTTTGTACTAAAATATAATGAGAAATATTATTCTTGTGTAATAATAAACTTTGTCTTGAAAACATAATCTATTTTTATTTAATTTAGAATACTCTAAATATTCTGAAATATTCAGAAATAAATGTGGAAATAATACTTTATTCCAAGATCTAGACTGCTGAAGGTAAACACAAAAATATATACCACAGTACATAAAAATTAGATGTTTCATCTGACCTGGAAAGACTGAAGTATCTAAATTGAACAGTCTTTCTAGACAGACAGTAGAATTTGTTATCCATATTAAAAAATAAACCAAGAAGGCTTCACATTGGCATGGTAGCCACATATATATAACTCTTATGCATGCATCTGAAATCCTGCCTTTTTTGTTCCTTAGCTTGCTTCTGTTATTTAGGAGACTGAAAATAAATTTAAGGTATTCTATCTTCTACATAGAAGTCCCATTCTTACAATAACATTTGCTCATCTCCACAAGAACTGCTGTATTGCTTTTCTAAAAAAGAATGACTAGAACTGAACCCAGGGAAGACATACATATTCACTAATATGCTGATTTTAAAATACAGTTGGTATTATATTTCTTTTACCCTGTCATTTTAATACGTTTGTGCCTTCTTATCTGTTAATATCTCTAATTGTCTGCTTATTAATATGTTTATTTCTTCTCTTATAAAGTTTCCTTTGTGGAATTTTCACTTACTTTTTTTTTTCCTAACACATACTTTCTTGTGATCAAAGCAATTTTTGTTTGTTTGCTTCTTTGTTTTGCTTGCAAGGAAAAAAGTCATCAGGTTTGAGAAACTGTAAGTCAGCAATTACTTAGTGCTATAGATGCAAAAAGTATCTATAGGCAACCAACTGACCTAGAATGTATTAGAAAAATAAGAAAAAAAAAGAAAAAAAAAAGACCCAAATATGAATAAGATTTATAAATAATTTGCTTTGAATCTGAGGATCACGATTAGAACTCATCTCTAACTGCAAAAACCTGAATCATATTAAGTTACCCATCATCTGTATGATTCTACCACCTTTAGATGCAGAGTTTTAAAAATACAAACATAGAAAATATTCATATACATGCAGTTTGCAGACGAGAGGTTATATTTAAGATGTGTATGTATCTATATATTTGTATATGAGACTATTCCGTGTTTTAGTTGCAGAGTATTTTTGCTAATCTGGTGCATTAGAAATAAAACAGTTCATTAATAAAACAAATATGCTGTATTTCTAGGCAGTTGCCATGTACTGTAAATTGCATTGGATACCTGAACATTGAAAAACATTGATGGATACATTAGAAGTAAAACACCACTTGAACCAAATGATTGGAAATCCACTACACTAACCCTTGTCTCCCTATTCCTCTCCAAAGAAACACATCACTATTATTTCAGCACATAGAATCATAGAATAGTTAGGGTTGGAAAGGACCTTCAGATCATCTAGTTCCAACCCCCTGCCATGAGCAGGGACACTTCACACTAAACTGTCACCCAAGGCTCTGTCCAACCCAGCTTTGAACATCACCAGGGTTACAAAGCATTCACGACTTCCTTGGGCAACCCATTCCAGCGCCTCACCACCCTCACTGTGAAGAACTTCCTTATATCTAATCTAAACTTCCTCTGTTTAAGTTTAAAGCTATTAGCCCATGTCCTACCACTACAGTCCCTAAAGAAGAGTCCCTCCCCAGCATCCTTGTAAGCCCCCTTCAGATACTGGAAGGCTGCTATGAGGTCTTCACACTGTCTTCTCATCTCCAGGCTGAACAGTCCCAACTTTCTCAGCCTGTCTTCATAAAGGAGGTGCTCCAGCCCTCTAATCAGCCTCATGGCCCTCCTCTGGACTTGCTCCAGCAGCTCCATGTCCTTTTTATGTTGAGGACACCAGAACTGGACACAATACTCCAAGTGAGTCCTCATGAGAGCAGAGTAGAGGGCCAGGATCACCTCCTTTGACCTGCTGGTCACGCTTCTTTTGATACAGCCCAAGATACGGTTGGCTTTCTGGGCTGCAAGCACACACTGCCTGCTCATGTTAAGCTTCTCATCAACCAACACCCCCAAGTCTTTCTTCTACTTATCATTGTATTTCTAGAGGGGAAGAATATATGATGATTCAGAGTTGTATGTTGTGTTACTTCCTAATGCACGGATAGATGTAGGTAGAAAAAAAAAATCACATAAATTTGTAATTTAATCATAAACCATTTTTAATCAATTTTGTAACAAACTGATAATGACAAAAAAAATGGACGAAATTTATGATGAAATGAAAAATATCTTATTCAGAGGACAAGCTCATCTAGAAAATATGTTAATCTTTCAAAAGAAAAGTAAACAAATGTGGTAAACATCATCAGTAAGCACGCTCTAAGAGGAAACGGATGCAGAGCTTTAGAGGAAAGAAATAAAATCTGATTCACAATTGCTCCAATGCCTGTACAACTATGTTTACTTTGATAAAGTAAAGCTAGTGTAAGTCTGAAATAATGCATACCATACTCTTCACATGAACCTGTGTGCTCACAAATGCATGAAAGTCTAAAAGAAGTCAATCTATTTAACTTAGGAAAGGAAACATTAAGAAGCAATTTAATTGAAAGAGTTTTAGTATCTTCAACAGGAAATGATTTTTCATACTAAAAAGCTTCTTAATCTCGCACACGAAAGTGTAGCTAAATCCAGTGTCTGGAAGTGTGCTAGAAACAAAATCAAACTGAAACTAAGGTAGGTGTTTTTAAACATTTTGGGTGATTAGCTAGTATAGCAATTTAATGAAAATGCAGAGAGTTAGCATTGGATATTTTCAATCCAGATTAGGGAGCCTTATAAGAGCTACATTTTCAATCAACCAAAGCTTACAAGGACTGATGTAAGAATCAGAAAAACTAATACTAGATCACATTCTGCACCTGGGAGCAGAAGTTGTATGTAGATGAAACAAATAACACAATATAGTCTCTAACTCTTGTTCTGGTTTTCCATTTTAGCAGACAGTTTCCTGTGTCTTGCAGCACTGTGCAAAGCCCAGAGTCTGCCCCGGTAATACTGCACAACCTTCCTGCTGGATTGGGCCCAGATGTCAGGTTCTCTCCCTCCAGCTCACAGGATTGATCTCTCCCCATATATCAACGCTACTGTCAGGGGCCCCTTTGTGCGCTTCCTAGGGAGTGCCTTTGGCCACCAGCCAAAGGAAGATCTAAGAATATTTGAGTATTACAGTGCCAAAAATGTCCATCACAAAGCAGAATGAAAACACAAAGGGAATGATGCTCTCAGAAGTGGGAGCCTCCCTGTATGTAGTGAGAGGACATTGTCTTTTCTGATGTGCTTCTGGGTGGCTTGGCAATAACTGAGCATCATGAAAACATAGGACATGACATTGTCAAAAAAGTCATCTCCCTGTCGTAAAATGGTATCTGAAAAGCATAGTGGACCCTGAGCATGTAGTGGGAGGGGCTTGCAGCTTTGCTATCCTTTAGCTATCCTCTAGCTATCCTCTCTGCTATAAAATTGTGGCTGAAACAAAATGACGGTCCCCTGTGTCTATAGGCAAATGGACTTCCAGGTCTCACGTACACCTGGGTAAACTGGAAGTGATGGCTCGTCTTGCCAGATGCAAGAGACCACATTACCAGAAGTGCATTCTGACCTACACAGTGAACAGTACATAATGGCTGTCTGCAGGAGTGGGGAGAAGTACTGCTGGAAGCTGGGAGTGGGATACCTGCTACTTCTTACTTTGAGTGGAAGTTCTCCCCATACTATTATCAAGCTTAAGTTGAGTACAGTATGTCCTATTCCATATTTTGCTATTCCTTGTCATGAGGGGGAAATTTTCGTTCCCATTCTCATCTATGTATGGTTCCTTGAGTACAGTGCAATCAGGGCTAGAGGCTTTGCCTACAATTGGAGATGATCAGCATTGACAGAGACCTACCACATACAACAGCAGAATATGTTTATGAAAAATACATGCTGAATAACCCTTTAGATGATGAGGAACACATGAAACAGAAGAACTCTGAATATTAATTAGTACAGCATTTTGTATGTAGACCACCACAGAATCTACTACTCTGTTGCAGATCAGCTTAGAACAGGTACTTTATTGAGTCTATATGTATGTTCTGGTAAA
The DNA here is from genome assembly GCF_000696875.1 of Nestor notabilis. Lineage (NCBI taxonomy): Eukaryota > Metazoa > Chordata > Aves > Psittaciformes > Psittacidae > Nestor > Nestor notabilis. The sequence continues at coordinate 21,825 of NW_009931243.1, forward strand.
GCTTGCATTTGTAGTACTTGAAGGTACATATAAAGACATGAAATATCATACTGAGCTTATTCTACAGGTGTTAAGGAAAACGTGTTCTTTCTCTGATCTTTTCTTTTGAATAGCTATTAATTGCCACAGGTTTTTTTCTGTTTTTAAAACAGTATTCCGGCAACGGAAAGAGTATTTTTAGGCTGGGTTGGAGGCTGTTATAAATTCTCTGCTGTCCTTATGACCATGACAACCAGGGAACTGGCAAGATGCTTGTATTTTCTATAAGTCTTCCCTGAAAGCAGGGCAGTACACCACTGGTACTAAACCCCCCATGAGTCACTATTCTAGATTGTGTGTCATTCTTGTGAGTCACTGACAACTCTGGTTATTATCAGTCTCTCTTTGGTTTCTATCTATGTATCTGAGAGTGGATGGAGAAGATGTATTTGCCTACCCAAGACTGAGCAGGAGGACCTGCTCTTCCAAGATTCAGATTTATGAGATTCCTTGTGAGGATCACATTTGCCTTCAGGATACTGCACAGTGTAAGAGAAGGGAAGAGACAGCAGAAGACTGAGAGTGGCTCTCTCTCACGGAGAGCCATGGCCATTAGCAACAGCTGCCGACAGCAGATTTATGTCAGTTCTAGTTCAAAAACTGTAAAATGGGGCAGGGCAAGAGATGGTGGGGTGCATATTGGCTGTTCGGAGCCAGCTGGAGCAAGTTGGAGCTGGATCCTCCACCCTGCTGCTCATGTGACCATTACTGCCCAACAGAGCTGCTTATAGCCACTAGCCAGCCAGAAGCAATGACCTGATGGACCAAGCGTGGGGGGAACAACAGTCCTTTGTGCCACAGGGTGAGGGAGGCACCAGTCACTTCCCCCATGGGGCCCACAAAAGGAGCCTTCAGGTCAGGAGAAAAACATACCCACAGAGTACCAACAGGGGCCCTGAGTTCAAGGGCCTGAGTCCTTGTGGCACTGCAGAGTGCTTCACTGGGGCAGCCACCACCCTGTGCTGAGGGAGACCGGTTCCATTGGCTTGAGAATCCCAGGAACACAGGCAGAGATGTATAACACCAGAGAAGAGGTATTGGTGTTAGTCACTTTTCTTGCGTAACCCTTTCAATGGTATCATCAATCAGAATTTTCTGTACTAATCTAAAAATTTAATTAGGCAAAAATAAATTTCTGGATCCATAGCTTTGGCTTGTTCCCTTCTGCCACAATAAGATTTTGAGTGTAGAAAACTGTGAAGTGGGAGAGGTCCAAAGTACGAAAAATTCAATGGTAAGCTAATTATACAAAATTCCCAATGACCTCATGCTATTCAAAGAGAAAAGTATCTATTTGTTACTTTTGAAACAATAGCCCATAAATATATGCATCTTTTGATACTGGACTCTGCTCTTTGCTCCAGCTCACTGCATAAGCTTTCAACACAGCTCTAGCCTATGTGATGGACACACTAGACAAAAACAAGAGTAGTTTGGTTCAGGCTATTGATCCTTACCATTACAGGTCACTAAAACCACCTTTTTCCGTGGCCTCAGGCCTCTTGACCAGCGTGCCTGCCCCAAAGCTGTCACTACACCTTGTGCTGTGAGAGCAGTTAATTGCAGGATTGTAACTTGCAAAGGGTCAGTGAAAAGCATCGCTATTGTGGAGAAGTACCTAGAGATAGCTGTTTCAGCGCGCTGATCAGAAACTCAATTTTATACACTTTTAGATGAGAAGGCAATAATGTTTGGTATGTGATAAATCCTCTGGTTGGGAACATGTGAAGAAGATGCAATTTAAAAACAAGGAAGATAAGAGACCAAGATTTGTTGAGACAGGTCATAGGGACCAAGCTTTACTTCTGGAGCAGAAATTAAAGCAAATCTGTTTGAGTCAAATCTGATCTGCTGTATGTCAGGTTTTGCTTTGTCAACATCACCACCATTTGGTTTGAGTCTGATAAGTCTAGGACAATTGGACAGGAGAAAAAGAAATTTAAGAAGGCACATAAAATGAAACACACACCAGAACCAGCTGCAGTGAGAGGGGGAATTCATATAGCAAAGAGGGACTATGTAAAAAAGACTGTGGCTATAGTCCTTTGATATTTGATTATTTTTTCCCACAGTATCTGGGTTTCACTTGGGAACAGATGATGTGCCCTCGAAACACACAGGAACAATACATAGGGGAATATTCTGTTCCTGTACAGAATTTCTGTTGTATTTAAAGGATTACACCTGCACTTCTATCTAGGATGTAATTCAACACCTTGCAGTTTGAAAAGGATACCCGAGCTGCCCGAGTGTCAATTCATTTCAGTAGCATCCCTGTATGTCTGCCGAAGATTGAGTCCAGGCCTCAAACATTTTTCCAGTCTATACAATATCAGCAGATGACATCATTCCTCTATTTTAGAACATGGTTCCCTGCAGAGAGGTTACTTCTCCTTCCTCCAGCTCCATATCTCTTCTAGGGTCCATTTGAGGTCAAAGTACATATTGCATGAGGAACAGAGTACGTTCTCCCTGCTGATTGCATCAATGCTGTTAAATAACACAGAGCCATGAATCAGTCTTAGGGATCGGATCAATCCAGACCAAATGGCACAAATGGGATTGCACCCATGCACATTAAGGTTAGCTATTTCTGCAGCAGTTTGCTTAGTGTAAGCTCATTGGAATGGTCTAAAACAGAGCAAGTGAATGAATGAACAGTTACACATTGCAAATGATCTAAAGATGATCTGTGCACAAGTTCACAACCTTGCCCCATATTTTAATAGTCTTGAGGCCTATGTCTCATAACGTGCCTCCTGTATGAGCTAAGGATCCACTTGCAGTGCAATGCTCTTGACAAGGATGAAGTAACCATACAGAGAATTCTAGATCCCTGGCAGAGAAAAATCTGAGACTAGCAAGCATCCAGCCAGTAATACACACTCTTAAATGTAGGTGGGGTTGTTGGTGGAAGGAGCGTATGTATGTTCAAAAAGGAGAATAGCAGCATCAGGAAGAACTGAAAAATGGGCCAGTGAGGCTCATAGGCTTGCTAAGAGAAACCCAGGAGCATCACCTTAATGCAGGATAATGGAAATGAATGTTTGCCTTAGGATTTAGTCCCTGGAATAATTTTGTGTAATAGCTGAGTAGCTTCATACCTGTTCAGCACTTCATAACTGGAAAGATAATTCTGTACTCTGGTAATTGACCCTCTGCTGTGGAACCATGGCATTGCATGAAGTTCTATGCTCATTGGTGATGGAAGAGGCAGGACAACAATAAATTAACACATATTGAATGTACTGACTGTTCAGTATCCACCTAATTCAGCGTATCTCCTTTTGTATGTGAAACAAAAGTGATGATCACCAAGCAGGTGTTTGGCAACTGTTTGACAACCTTTTTACTGTGCATTTGTATCTGGTTATGAATCCATTAACTAACACGGAAAAGTTTTAGGTTGCATGCTGAAAATAGTATCACTGCAAGTAAGTCTGGTGTCAGGGGGTAGAGCATAAATCTTTAAATCTACATGACTAATAAGACATGATCATGCCTTTATGTATCAGGGCACAAGATAATTGTGAACTGCCTACAGCAACAAGTACATCTTCCTGTCTCATGTTCATACCAACAGATCACACAAAATGTGTCTTCAATTTACGCAGCATTAGTTATACATCCATTGGCAACTGCTCTTCTCAGGGCTATTATCCAGTCTCTGTGATAGCATAATACTCCTATGTTATAATACTGCATTGTAATAATGTGAGAAAAACATCATAGACTATTGTTTTCTGTTCTCCTCACCCCTTGTCCTTGTTTCATCTGGGATATAGTTAATTTTCTTCCTAGTAGCTGGCACAGTGCTGTGGTTTGGTTTTAATGTGAGAATAATATTGGTAGCACACCAATGTTTTAGTTGTTGCTAAGTAGTGCTTACCCTAACCAGGGACTTCTCAGTTTCCAATGCTCTGACAGCGACGAGGTGCACAAGAAGCCAGGACGGAGCACAACCAGGACAGCTGATCCAAACTAGCCAAAAGTATATTCCATAACATAGAATGTCATGCCCAGTATATAAACTGGGGAGAGTTGGCTAGGAGCCATTGATCACTGCTCAAGGATGGCCTGGGCATCAGGAAGTGTGTGGTAAGCAATTGTATTGTGCATCACTGTTGGTATTCACAGACAAGCAATGTGCTGCTATTGCACAAATATGGAATTCCTGCTACCTTAGCTCTCAGGAAAGTTTACTCAGAAAGGAATGTTTCTTTCTCACATGATACTGAAAATCTAATAATATATTCAGATTTAGAAAAAAATAGAATCAAACTATCTAGTGAGTAGTGGTGTTTTCTTCTAGTGTCTCTTGTGCAGACATCCATTGGAAAGCTTTTTATATATTCCTCCAACATGAGCAAAATCCTTTTAAGAATTTAATACACACGAAATATATTAGTGAAACTTCACTATATGGAATGTTTATAATGGAGAAATAAGGATTAAATTTATCTAATAATTACCAGATAGTGTTTGTAGAAAACAACTCATTTATTTAGATCACTTATTTTATCACTATACAGACTTAATGACAATCCTGTATTTAAAAATACATATTGATTTGTTCCACTCAGGAAACTTTTTTTACCCTTATGTGTGTTTGTCATGCCTTCTCCCACCAAAAACTGTTTTATTATCTACATTCTTCTGAGAAGAAAAAAAAAAATCAAAAAACAAAAACAAAAAAAAAAACAAAACTTGTCTCTGCTGTTCTCATGTAGTGCCATAGATTTCAAGAAAATTTAGTCTTTTTTATATGTAGATGTGGAAGCCTGAACAAGGCCTAGGTCTGGCAGATGAAAGGTCCTCAGTGTTCAGGCAAGAAGAGAGTGGAAAAAGAATGTTCACACTACTCAACTTTTGGGTTGTGAGATTGTGAGATAGACAAGAACTAGTTCACAGATGTAGAAGAGGCACAGAAGAAAGGCACAGAAACATTCCCATTTTAGTGAATTTCTGATTTGTTTATAAAGTTTTTATTCTGTTTTCTGACTTACCATTGTGGGTTTCATATACTGCTTGAATCACTAATAAGACTAAAGATTTGAAATCTTTACACAGGCATTCAGTAGTCACAGCTCCATTACAAAATCAAGCCACATTTGAAAACAGAATTCTGATGTTTACATGAATAGTGTTTCATTTTCTTCTGTGTTTTTTTCTTTTTATTGACATATCCTGTGTCTTAATCATGGCATACGTATAGATAGAAGAAATATACACATACATAAATAATATAGGTTTGACAGCATAAAACAGCACCCACAGACTTCTGAGCTAGTGTCGTAGTTTAAGCCCAGCTGGTAACTCAGGACCATGCAGCTGCTCGCTCACTGCCCTCTTTCTTCCTTCCCCCGCTCCTGGAGGGATGGGGAGGAGAATCAGAAGAATGTAACTCCCACGGGTTGAAATAAGAGCAGTCCAGTAACTAAGGTAAAATACAAACCACTACTGCTACCAATAATAATGATAACAATAAGGGAAATAGCAAGGGGAGAAGATACAATTGCTCACCACCCGCCAACCCATACCCAGCTCAACCTGAGCAGCAATCTGGGCCTTCCAGGTAACTCCTCCCAGTTCATATACTGGGCATGATGTGCTGTGGTATGGAATATCCCTTTGGCCAGTTTGGGTCAGGTGTCCTGTCTCTGCTTCCTCCTGGTTTCCCCTCCTCCCCAGCAGAGCATGAGGCTGAGAAAGTCCTTGGTCAGAGTAAACATTACTTAGCAACAACTAAAACCATCGGTGTTATCAGTGTTGTTCCCAGGCTGAAAGTCAAAAACACAGCACTGCACCAGCTACTAAGAATGAGAAAAAATGACTGCTATAGCTGAACCCAGGACAGCTACTGACCACAGCCCATGTTTAATATATTATTTTGTTTAGGTATGATGGGGAAGGAGAAAGGGAAGAATAAAACCAACTATGCTATCTACCATTTTGTTCTACATCTTGTATTTTCTCTATCAAAGACCTCCATTATTAATGTGGAAAAAAGAAATCTTTTCCTTTCCCCAGTTTGATAAGTATCTCTGATCTCATTTACGCATTTCAGTTGGTTTCCTAAGGATAGGTGGAATTAGTTCAATCCTAGCCCCAGTCATGTACAATTTGTGAAATAAAAATGTAAAAAATCTGGCATTAAAAAGAATGTTAATGGCAAAGACCAGAAATAGAGATGACTGAGTTCTTACAAGATCTGTTTTTTGCAGACTGAGCCCAAAAGCCTGTATATAAATCTGCATTTAAGTAACTAAATATGGTTTGGCTTTCAGAATGCTGAATCACTCAAGAAAGCTGTTGACATGATTAGAAGCCAGAGAAACTAACACCCTCAGAAAATAAAGCCCCATTTTCTTACATGCATAATTTGACATTTGTTTAATGATTTCAATCAGAAGTTATCTAACTCTTCCTTATAAATTTCCTTACCTCTACTTCCTGTTTCTTAATCCATTATTTCCAACATAATCTTACCTCCAACATACTGAATAACCAGTATCTGAAGAACAAATTTGGGATGAAAGGGAATGAAAAGAAAGATCCAAATCTAGTAATTATTTCCTGAGTGCATAACAAAAAGTAGAAAAATTGTTCCTGAAGTCTTAAAACTCTAGGGAAGTTGGTCTACAATTCCATATGGCTGGCTGAGATCCAGACTCATCCATATTTCACAGAAATTTGAGCAGGAATATTCTTATAAAGGTTTACTGCACTACCTCTCAGTTGGGCAATCTCCATGTTAAGTGGAAGGATTATACTATATGTTAGCTGAACCCTGAGACTTTTAGAACTCTGTTTTGTAAATTATGACTAAGAAAATATTAACCATATTAGCAAGAAGAAAATAGCAACAGTGATGGTATAATGGACAGAACAACTGGTTTGCTGGTGGTGTTTCTCCATTTGTTCTTGAGAGCTCACCAAGTATAAAACCCCATACTTTTAACTATTAAATCCTTAGTGTTTTAACAAATGATGTTGAAAGACAGAGGAAGACTTTTTTCTTATTTTTTAACTAGATGTAAGTCCAAGCTTATTTTAATTATTGACACGAATCCAATTTTGTCCCCTATTCAGAATTTTTTGATCCAAGTTTTTTGGAAGAACTTTGTTTCCAATTCCAGTTATATGTGTTCTTTTTATGCCTACAGAGTTTACATTTACAATAATGATTGCCATCCAGTTTCTTCTCAGAGTAGTCTCTTTGATACAGTATGCCACTGTATCGGGTTTACATGGCAAAGTTTTGGTAGAGAAAAGGCTGCAAGGGTGGCTACTGAGAAGCTACCAGAAGTGTCCCCTATGTCCAACAGAGCCAATGCCAGCCAGATCCAAAACAGACTGACGGCAGGCCAAAGTTGAGCTAATTGGTGACAGTGGTAGCAGCTCTGGGATAACAAGAAAGAGAAAACCCTGTTGCACAACAGTAGCCAGAGAAAGGAGTAAGAGTATGTGAGAGAAACAGCTCTGCAGACACCAGGGTCAGTGAAGAGGGAGGGAGAAGAGGTAGTTCAGGCACTGGAACAGAGATTCTGCTGCAGCCTATAGTGAAGACCATGATGAAGACCCTGTGGTGAAGACCACACAGCCCATGGAGGTCCACCTTGGGGCAGATATCCACCTGCAGCCCATGGAGGACCCCACACCAGAGCAGGTGGATGTACCCAAAGGAGGCTGTGACCCCATTCAGAGCTGTTGCTGGAGCAGGCTTCTGGAAGAACCTGTGAACCTGTGAAGAGGAGACCACACTGGAGTAGGTTTTCTGGCAGGACTTGTGACACCATGAAAGGGACCCATTCCTGGAGAAGTCTGTTCCTGAAGAACTGCACTCTGTGGAAGGGACGCACACTGGAGCAGTTCGTAAAGAACTGCAGCCTATGGGAAGGACCCATATTGGAGAAGTTCCTGGAGGACTGTGTCCCATGGGAGGGACCCCACACTGGAACAGCAGAGGAGTATGGGAGGAAGAAGCAGCAGAGAGAAAGTTTAATGGACTGACTGAAACATTCATTCCATGTCCACCTGCGCCACTCAGAGGGAAGGAGGTAGAGAAGCTAGGAGTGAAATTGAGCCTTGGAAAAAGGGAGGGGTGGGGGGAAAGTGTTTTAAGATTTGGGTTTATTTCTTATTATCCTAATATGATTTGATTGGTAAAAAACTAAAATACTTTTCTAGTCTTTTTTTCCAATGACGGTAAATGACAAGTGATATCTTTCCTGTCCTTATCTCAAACCTTAAGCCTTTTGTTCTATTTTTTCTCCCACTGTCCACCTGACAAAGACAAGTGATAGAGTGGTTTGATGGGTATCTGGTGTCCAGCCAAGGTGTCCTGGGTTCAGCTACAGCAGTCATTTTTCTCCTTCTTAGTAGCTGGTGCAGTGCTGTGTTTTTGACTTTCAGTCTGGGAACAACGTTGATAACACCGATGTTTTTAGTTGTTGCTAAGTAGTGTTTACTCCAACCAAGGACTTTCTCAGTCTCTTGCTCTGCCAGGGAGGAGGGGAAATCAGGAGGAAACAGAAACAGGACCCCTGACCCAATCTAGCCAAAGGGGTATTCCATACCACAGCACATCATGCCCAATATATGAACTGGGGGGAGTTACCTGGAAGGCCCAGATCACTGCTCGGGTCAGGCATCCTTTCCAGCTTCCTTGCAGGACCCCTTTAGGTACTGGGGCCCTGCTCTAAGGACTTCCTGGTGCCTTCTCTTCTCCAGGCTGAACAAGCCCAATTCTCTCAGCCTGTCTTCATAGGAGAGTGCTCCAGCCCTCCGATCATCTTCGTGGCCCTCCTCGGGACTCGCTTGAGCAAGTCCACCTCCCTCTTGTGTTGGGGGCCTCAGATCTGAAAGCAGTACTCCAGGCGAGGTCTCCCACGAGCAGAGTAAAGGGCAACAATCACTTCCCTTGACCTTCTGGTCACAGTCCTTTTGATGCAGCCCAGGATATGGTTGGCCTTCTGAGATGCGTGTGCACACTGCCGGCTCATGTTGAGATTCTCTTCAACTGACACCCTTCTCCTCAGGGCTGCTCTCAACCCATTCTCTGCCTAGCCTGTACTGTGCTTGGGACTGCCCCAACCCAGGAGCAGGACCTTGCACTTGGCCTTGTCGAACTTCATTAGGTTGGCACTGGCCCACCTCTCAAGCATGTCCAGGTCCCTCTGGATGGCATCTCTTCCCTCTAGAGTGTCAACTGAACCACACAGCTTGGTGTCACCAGCAAACTTGCTTAGGGCACGCTCAATCCCACTGTCCATGTCGCCAACACAGATGTTGAAAAGCACTGGTCCCAACAGCCCCTGAGGGACACCACTCATCTCTGGTGTCCACTTGGACATTGAGCCATTTATCACAACTCTCTGAGTGCAACCATCCAGCCAATTCTTTATTCACCAAGTGGTCCATCCATGAAATCCATGTCTCTCCAGTTTAGAGAAAAAGATGTTGTGTGGGACAGTGACACATGCTTTGCACAAGTCAAGGTAGATGACATTACTCACTTTTCACTTATTCACCAGTGCTGTAGCCCTGTTGTAGAAGGCCACCAAATTTGTCAGGCATGATTTGCCCTTAGTGAGGCCATGTTGGCTGTTACTAGTCACGTCCTTATTGTCCATGTGCCTTAGCAGAATTTCCAGGGTCATCTGACCCATGATCTTGCCAGACACTGAGGTGACACTGACTGATCTGTACTTTCCTGGGTCTTCCTTTTTACTCTTTTTAAAAATGGAGGTTATGTTTCCCATTTTCCAGTCATTAGGAACTTCACGGGACTGCCACAGCTTCTCAAATATGATGGATAATGGCTTGGCAACTTCATCCTCCAGTTCCCTAAGGAACCACAGATACATCTCCTTGGGTCCCATGGACTTGTGTACCTCCATGTTCCTCGAGATGGCCTTGAACCTGATCCTTTCCTACAGTGGGTGGTTCAACAATATTGAATGATATATTAGTCTCTCCTACAGTATTACATCATTTATTGAGTATTCACCTCTTCTCCTTTTTCCTGCTGTTACCTTTTTCTTTCAGTGTCATAAACAAAAATCACCGTCTGAATTCCTTGATTTATGGACAAGATATGGCTATGATTGTCAGTTTATAATAACGATTTTTATGTTCTCTTTTCATATTTATTTTTCAGCAAACACAGTAGAATAGTCTGTAACTTCTTGCAAATTTTTTAAAGGAGAAAAGGTACTTTTAATGGTGGTGGTGGTTTCTCGTTTGTTTGGTTGGTTTTTTTTTTAAACAAGTATTTCCATTGAAACAGTTCAGCTGAGACATTTCAATTTCCCTTTTACAAAATTTTATGATCATTACTTATGCAATTACCCATTGAGATCATTTAATGCTAATTTTGGATCAACCCAAAGTGATCTAATTTATTAAAACTACTAAATGCTTTCAGTCATTTTAACAATGATAAGCATTATTCCTTAGTTTCTGATTTATTGAAAGCTGTAGCGCAAACCTTCATTCTTAGTGGGATGAATTTCTCTGTCAGGACTACATAACCAGAAGGCAAGTTTCTGTTTTACTGTATGATGGAGGGCATAAATCTTTTGATGTATCATAGGAAAGACATTTGGAACCTTGCATAGGAGATCTATTGAAAGAGCAGGAATTAAAAATCCCATGAGGCAATGTCCTGGGTTCAGCTACAGCA
>NW_009931244.1:0-20296 GCF_000696875.1 Nestor notabilis
GTACGGGGAGGGGGGTACGGGGGTGCGTTGGCGAAAAGTGGGGCTGAGGACAAGCACCCTCCGCTCCCCAGCCCCAGGGGTGCTGTGGGGTGCGGGATGGGAGCTTCAGCACCGGCTCCCCCCGCGGGTTCGGGGGTAGGGGGGTTAAGCGCAGGTAAGACTCCCCCAGCCCCTGCCGACCGCGTCGGGCGCCCCGGGGTCCCAGCCCTTTGTGCGGCTTCCCGGGAAAAGGAAGACTCCAAAATCCTGGAACTCCATCTGTGACTTTGGCAGCTCCACTTCAGTCCCGCACAGCTGGATCCGTCCCCTGGTAGCTGGAAGGGGGGAATGGGTGTCCCCCGGTCTGGGCCCCCAAACCCCAAGCCGGGAGCCTGGAGGGATGGGGAGCACCAGAAATGGGGACCAGGGAACCAGACCCACTAGGGTGAGGAAACCAGTCAGTGCAGAGTCAGGTCTGGGGTGGCAGTGGGGTTGTTGTAGGTTTGCCCACGATGGAATAAATTGCTCACATTTAACTCGATTAGACCTTTTTGTGTCTATCTGTCAGTGTTTGCATTGTTGTCTCCTTGTGCAAAAATTTTGGGTAAAAAACGTGACTTAGATGTGCTCTGATAAGATATTGAGAGGACGGTATTTGTGTGTGTTTGCATGGGTCGGTAGTTGAAAAAGAATAACCGAGAGCTTATGATGCAGTAATAATTCAAGTAATTTATTGCACAGGTTTAGAATGATTGTTTGCACTTTTCCAGATCATATAGATCCTGGATTGCATAACTGAACAATGCAAATAATCAGCCTAATGCTCTTGTGCGAGAAAAATCAATGGCAATCCTCCTTTGACTCGAGCACTGACATATCCGTGAGGGTACACTGCCTTTATCCACAAGTTCCCCGTTAATTTATGCATTAGGAGCCTTAAAAAACTGCTGAATTCTGTAGTGGGGAGAAGCTAAAGTGTTGTGCAGAGTCCTTTTACAGCAGAACCTCTGCTGTTAAGGAGCTGGGTTTATAAAGCGTGGTTTTCCAAACCTTGTTCCAACAAGACAAGAGCCAGAAAATAGCAACTTCCTCCAGTGTTTGTCCCCACCGAGCCCCCTGGAGATCCACGGGTGAGGTTAGTGGTGGGATGCTCAGAGGGTGCAAAGCATGTGTTGTTCCTGAGCAGAACAGCAGTGAGCTGCGGGCGAGAGCGGGTGCACAAGCCCTGCGAGCAGCCAAGCTGCAGGCGTTCTTCCCCTTCGGCTCTGGAGGGGTGAATAAGAACCACACTAGTGAGGTGGGGAGCCAGCACATGTCTCCTACCTGCCCTGGGGAGCTGAGCCCAACCTGCTCCGCACAGCCAAGGGGATGGTTCGGAGGAGACTGCTGGTGTCGGGCTGGTCAGAGGAGTGTCTCTTCAATGAAAGGTGGAGAGAAGTGATTGCCATTGCGTGGGCAAGGCTCCAAAGTGTGCTTTTTAGTTTTCTTTCTAAGGAGCAGCAGAAGGCAGGGGAGGAGGAGGAATAAGGTGTGCAGAAACGGGCAGTGTTTCCCTGAAGGCTGGCTCCGGGGTGTGTGTGTGTGGTGGAAGCCAGACAGGGCTTGAGGTGCCTGTTTGCTCATCGCAGATTTCTTAATGTTTTGGTAGAGAAATGGATTTGTGAGCATGGGAAAAAGCAAAAGCTGACTTCCATCTCTACGGGTTGCATGTTTCACGTGAGGTGTGCATTGCCTGCTTTGTTTTATAGTACCTGTCTTTGGGGAGACAGGCTGAAAGATTTACGAGCGCAAGTTAATAGTAAACCAGCATATCACGGGCTCTATATTAATGTTCTTCTGCACTGAAGTAGCTGACTCTTTCTGGGGGAATTTATGCGAGGATCGCTTGCTCTGCCTCACGTCACCTAATGTTATTATAGGGTGGCCTGTTAGTCACCGTGGGGGGAAGCAGAACAAGGATGCTGTTTCCCTCTTGGCTGGCAAATCAAAGGCAGAGGGGAAATGATGGCTCCAGCAACCACGGCTATGTATTAGCTTTACCTGCTGTGGATATTGGGAAATGGGGAGAGCAAATGTAAGAGACACAAAGAACAGGGAAGGAAATGAAGGAGGAAATAACAGAGGAAGTTAATGTAGCCTGTCCATCAGTAGCCACGGTTCAGGCTTGTGCAAGTCACCTTGGCACCCCACAGCTGCTCAGGGAAGTCGAGTGGTGGGACTTTCTCTTGAATCCTGTGCTGGGATTTATGTGCCCTGATGTGTGCTGCCCTCAGCTCATGCACTGGGGCAGAGTTTGAAGGTGCCATGGGGGAAAGCAGCCAGAGCAACTGAGAGGCAATACTAACATTATGAATTCCAGTGCATGGTGAATTTGTAGGGCAGTCAGGAATTGAGGGGACCTCCTGCCCCAGTGCTGATTTGGAAGGTGGTGAGGAGGGAAAGCTCATTCTGCTTTTCCTGCAGGGAACCAAGCTGCATGAAAGAGTGCACAGGTTCCCCTGGTCTGGAGAGCCACAGGGGAGAGGTCTTATGGATGCTTGATTCCTAAAGACACCAGAAAATAGAACAGTAGGTTCCCTTTGTGCAGCAGGAAAAACACCACTAGGGATGGAGGTTGTAATTGTAATATTCTTGTCTTCTCCGGAGGCTGAGATAATGGTAAGATGAGAGCTTAGTTCACTGCTCTTGGTGCAGGGCAAGAAGACATCAATTTGTGGTAAGCCTGGGTCTCATCTGCGTGCAAGGAGAGTCAGACCCCATCGACTAGCCATGCAATATGATGCTGTACAAGTCCATGCTGGGATATAATTGTGCTGTTAGAACAGCAAATGTCAGATCTTAGGGAGCTGAGTCAAAGCGACCCTCCCAGTGTTAATATAACAAAATCATTAAAGATGAAATGTTAAGTGGCTCCTTTGGTCAGAGACTGTCTTGCTGAAGATAAATAAGCTGGATCCTGTCCTTGTGTCTCGTTAGCTCCATGTCTCTGGAGACCAAAGTCAGTTTAGGGGTGGTTTGGAGGGTGCATGTGGATGCTGGTAGTGAAGGTAAAGCATGAGGACGTCAGTGGAATTGAGGCCATCTGAGGAGGCTCCGTGCTGCTGCTCTTGCTGTGGGTCATTTCATTTGATTTGCTGCTTTTGACTGATTCATGATGCTGTACCCTCTTTAAAGGGCCTTCCTGTGCTCTTTTTCTTTATGGAGCTTTGCGTTTATGTGCCACGTCCAGGTCTATTCTGGTTCTGCTCTGAGAGATAATGAATGAACGTGGATATAACAGCTGAGATGATGCTCGGCCAAGTGCTTGGCACCTGGGATGTGGCATCTCCCGGAGCGACTTGCCAAGAGTCACCTGTCTCTGTCGCAGGCTGTTAGGAGGCTTGACAAGAGACAGAGGAGCTTAATACGCCACTAAAAACCTTGGCACTGGTTTTTTCATTCCTGACCCAGAAAACAAGATTTCAAGGCCCTTATATATTATTCTTATAGGGTAATACATCTTATTCTTCACAGCCTGAATCTTTTGGGTACTCCAGTAGCAACATCGCTGATGCTCTGGCATGAAGGAACACGCATTTCCACGCCCAGGCTGAAGCCCAAAGGTACCTTTCGCACTTAAAGTGTGCTCACACTAGAAAGCTGTTAGTGAACAGCCAAAAGGAAATTATTCCAGTTCCTAGCTAGCTTTTCCTCAAGACCCACATCTGATTTTTCAACCTGCCTTTTCCGAATCCCACCTCCCGTAGCTGAGCCTTAGTTGAGCAAATTGCCCAAATTCCCACCTCAACGGGCTCAGCTCTCACCTGGTCACCCTTGTCTTAAACCCACTGTCATTTCCCTGTCCTCTCACTGCTTTACAGCTGACCATCACCTCCCAGGCTTGGTTCTGGGAGCACAGGATCCTAGACAGAGCTAGACCAGGTCTAGCAGACCTCTTCTGCTTGCGATCTGTGCTTCAGTGCTGCTGCCTTACTGCTTCAGTATGGATTGGAATCCCCAAGCCAAGGCTCCTTGTTGGTGCTAAATAAAAACAGTGTGAGATTTTGGAGATGTGCAAGGCTTCCACCGAAGTTTTACTAGATTCATAGCGTTTAGAAATGTGATTTGAAGTTAAAAGCTCTGATGGGAAGGGTATGCTAAGAATGGCTTGGTACAAAATAAAATTCAAGAAACTGTACCTAGGATATTCTTACTGGGATAAGAGAGCAAAGACAGAAAGGTAGGGGACAAAATAGGTTTACAGTCTCAAGAAATATATTATTGCAAGGTGTCTGCTCATGTATTTTAGCAGGAGTGTGAGTGGGGAGAAAGTGGGGTGCTGGCAGGCCAGTGCAGGCAGTGTACAGTGTGTGAAAATGCATATCCAGGTGAGGGTTTTGCAAGAAGCTGTGAAGTTATAAATGGGAGGAGATAGTTGGTGTTGGTGGTATTGAGCCTGGAGGTGACAAAAAGACAGATTTCCACTCTTTCCCCAAATGGCAGATTTATAACATGCAGCAAACTGACTTGCAATGCCAGCTCCTGGCAGCTGGGAAAGTCTCTGAGCCCTACATGTGATGTTTACTCTGGGAGTGCTTGGTGGCTCTGGTGGCAGGTAGAACACTTTAGATCTAGCTTGGGAGCTCCATTGTCTAAGGGTGACATGCCAGAGAAATACAAAGGCATGATGTTAAAAAGGCTGTGCCTCTGAGCACAGACTGTTGATAAAGACAAAAGGGATACAAACATCCTTCTCCAGCTTTTAGCATTACTTTCTGGAGCCGAGCTCCGAGCAGTTTAACATTTTTACTCTCTTGTCAGTGCGTAGAAGAGTTGTGCTGCTATGCATAATACAGGAGCTTTAAAAGCAAACACGCATGCAGCGGAGGTGTTGGAAAATCCCTGTAGCCACTGGTTTCTGAGAGCTGTGTTTACTATCACAGAAATACATTCACATTGCTGCTGCTCAGGTTCTGATCATAAGACAGTAGAAAGATGCTACTTAAATAAACAGCCAAGTCTGTATGGAGACTTGCTTCATATTCACATGGGCAACCTGGTGGTTGTCTTTTTTCCCTCTGGAAGATGCTACTGTGACTTTTGCCACAAAAGCTGATATGTGCTGGCTTCTGACACTGAGTGATCACCAGTGTGCAGTGTCAGGGCAAGGTGAAAGGCTACAAGAGTGGGAATGGGAGCCCTGTATTCCTAGAGTGGTGCTCAGGAGTCCTGAGGGTTTTGGCTGGGACACGACTTTAAATGAGTGATAAGAAACCTTGCAAGCCTGACTTTTGTGCTTTGCCATTTGGGTGGATTGGACACAGTTGTTCCAGGGGTCACCTAAGGGTGGGAGTGAATGAGGGAAGATACCATACCCTTTTTGGGAAAGGAAAGTATTTTTCTCATTCCTATCACTAAAAGTAACAAAGACAAAGTGACCAAACATAGGAATTGGCAGACCGCATCATTGCGTGCTCTGCCTCTCCTAGTAGCCAACAGCAGAGACACTGACAAGGATATTCATAGTAGGCAGATGAAAAATAATCTGCCTCCCATCAACGTCTTTTCCTAATCCATAATAGTTAGAGGTTGGCTTGAAGTCTGAAAGGGCAGGGGTTTATATCCTTCCCAAGATGTTTGCTAGCATTAGCAGTGCTCGTTCAGGCTATTCTTGTTATCCACATAAACACACAGCCTTTGCTCTCCACCTCTGCCCTGTCATGTCAGGCTGGTGAATGGAGCTGCGTTCCCCGGGTTTCTCTGGGAGCACATCACTGAAGAGGATGTTCTCTGTCCTTGATATCGCTCAGTCTTCAAATCCACCCTGATTGGCAGGCAGCCCTCTAGCATCTGCTGGATTGGTTTCAAGGTTCAGTGGGATTTCTTGTGTTTAACTCTTTCTGCTCTTTCTTAAATTCTGCACTTTCCAGCTGAAATGGGGCTCACATTGATTTTTTTCAGGGACCAGGCAGCTTTTCCATTCCTCGATCATAGACTTAAGAAAAGGGATTTCTGGGAAAAGTCTCATAGTAGCCAGAATAGAGGTTAAAAATAACGTTTTAAAATAAGCAAGATGGTAATTATGTGCTCAGGTAACTTCTAAAACCACATCAGAAGTTTACTGTCAGTAAATCTTTGTGAGAGCCGCTTGCAGTCAGGTATGAAAACAGCTGGGGTTGTCGTGGTGTGGTAGATCATCTCTGATTAGGCTAGGGCCAAACAATTTGATGTGTCTGTTCTTTCAACCTCTCAAAAGTTGGTAAGAAATTCCGTGAAAGCCCCACAGCAAGCAGGCTGGGATTGTGTATCTGCTATTAGTTCAGCCCCTCCAAAGTTTCTGCTGTTTATTCACTTCCTTGGTTTAGTAGACACTGACATAAATGAGCCTCCTTGGATGAAATCCTGATTCCATTTAAGTATTCATCAATGCTAGGATTACAGTCTGGAGTTTGGAAACATGAGGATGGGTTATACAAGCAAGCCCTCAACTACATGGCTAGGGAGTCATGTCCCATCTGGGGCTGAATTACAAGGTCCTGAATACTATCCATGAGTGACTTACAATCTTTTTTGTTTGCTGTTGTGTGTTGCTGTAGAAGTGGAACGCAGTTTCCAGGCTAAACAGCAAAATACGCTTAAACCATGGAGTCCAACCAAGAATCCTCACTCTTCCTTGTGAAGATCTTGGAGGAGCTGGACACAAAGCAGAATACGGTTTCTTACCAGGACCTCTGCAAATCCCTGTGTGCGAGGTTTGATTTATCCCAGTTGGCCAAGCTCAGAAGTGTGCTGTTTTACACTGCTTGCCTGGATCCTAATTTCCCAGCGACTTTGTTCAAAGACAAAATGAGATGCACTGTAAACAATCAGCAATCAAAGAAAATCATGGTTGCAGCAGATATAGTAACAATATTCAACCTCATACAAATGAATGGGGGAGTGGCCAAGGAGAAGCTTCCAGTTGCAAGGCAGAAAGTGAAGAAGAAAGAGTCTTTCGAGTCATGTAGGTCTGACACGGAAATCTGCAATGTGGCAGACTGCGTGCCCAACTGTGAGCTGAACGACCAGGAGTTCAACCAGGGCTTTCCAGTCAGAAGGTCCTCAAAATGCAGAAAGATGGACTGCAAAGACTGTCAACAGTTTGTCCCCTCGTCAGAACCCAACTTTTTGCTCGGTGTTAATAAGGACATGAAGGGCCGGGCTGCCTCTCTGGACAGGCTGCAAGCACTGGCATCCTACTCCATCGCCACATCTCCACCGTGCGAGATGCAGAGTACGTACTTCCCCATGAACATTGACAATGAATCGGACCAGGACTCCTTGCCTATACACCCAGGCATAAAAGAAACTTTCATTTCAAATGATGAGCCATTTGTGATGCAGTCGTGTGTCCAGAAAAGAAATATATTCAAAGAAGATTTTCATAATCTGATTACAATATCTCCCAACTTAATACCGCCCAGCAAAAAGCCAGAAGATGGACACAGAGAGCTTAAGAACAGGAAAGAATGCTCTAAGCAGACTTTCTTCAACCACAGCTTTGAAATGCCATACAGCAGCCAGTACTTGAATCCAGTTTACTCTCCTATACCAGACAAAAGACGAGTGAAGCATGAAAGCTTAGATGATCTTCAAGCTTCAACGTATTTTGGCCCAACTACTATTCTCAGGCCACAGGACACCAAAAAGTGGACTGGAAAGCCAGCCAAGCAAACTGCCTGGCCAGCTAAAAGCTGGAGTTTAAATACTGAGGAGGTGCCTGACTTTGAACGATCATTTTTTAATAGGAAGCAGTCTGAAGAGAAGCTGCGATACCAGAGTTCAAACAACCCGTCTCCAAACTTTCCCTCAGCTGACAGGCATCAATCCTACCTAAACCCAAAGGATCCGCAACCAATTATGCAGGCAAACTACGCTGTGAAACCAAATGGGCATAAACCCAAGGAAATCCCTTCCATTCTAGACGTGGAGAAGCACGAGCCAGTCAAAAAGTTTAAGGATAAAAGCATTAACTGTACTTCTGTTCAGATCTTAAGCATTGACAGGACCACAAGTGTTGGGACGCAGACGGAGCAGCAAGTTCTGGACCACAAGAAGTGCAAGGACTTGTGTGCAGCGGGCCAAGCCAAGTATGGAGAGAGGCACTCCCTGAAGCACTCGGATGATGACTCTGAAATTGTGAGTGATGACATCAGTGACATTTTCCGGTTTCTGGATGACATGAGTATCAGCGGGTCCACGGGAGTGATGCAGTCTTCATGCTATAACAGCACTGGTTCTTTGTCCCAGATGCACAAATCAGACTGTGAGAGCTCACCTGAGCACAATTTGACTAAGATCTCCAACGGGAGTGCCTGTAACAAATTGGATAAAGTGGCCCGGGCAGACGTCAGTAACACAGATGATGAACTAAAAACCAGTGTTTGCAAACTGGTTTTGAGGATTGGTGAAATAGAGAAGAAACTGGAATCTCTCTCAGGCGTTCGAGAAGAAATCTCCCAAGTCCTGGGAAAACTAAGCAAGTTGGATCAAAAAATCCAGCAGCCAGAGAAGGTCAGTGTACAAATAGATCTCAATTCTTTGACAAGCGAGGCTGCGTCGGATGAGAGTAACTCCCCACAGATATTTCAGTGTCACAATACTCCTCATGGAGGCAAACTGGAGAACAATCCAGAATGGTGCTGCTCAGATGCCAGTGGAAGTAATAGCGAGAGTCTTCGAGTAAAAGCCTTAAAAAAAAGTTTATTTACTAGGAGGTCATCCAGATCATTAACAGAGGAAAACAGTGCAACGGAATCCAAAATAGCAAGTATTTCAAACTCTCCCCGAGACTGGAGAGCTATTACTTACACCAACCAAGTTGGCATTACAGAAGAGGAGATGAAAGAGAGAGATGGAGGAGAAAATAAGGACTGGCACAGGAAATCTAAAGAGGTAATTTAAACTTTAACTCACACAATAAGCACTTAAAAATAATCTAGTTATGAATGTCTTCCATAGTCATCGCAAGCCTCAGGTTATGACAATACTTTGCCCTGCCATATTATGCCTGTCTTTATTGTTATCGTAATTGAGTGATTTTGTATCTATATGTTCTTGCTTGGCAGCTGCAATATGGTCAAGTTGGTTTTTAAAAGCTTTTCTCTTGTGGAAAGGGAGAGGGAATGATGTGTTTGACATCTTTGGAAGATGATGGTATTCTTCCTCATTAGTGGCAATATAAGGAGGCCGGGTAATCAACTTGGTGAAAAGGGTGCGGAGAAAATTGAAATTCTCTAGTGGTTCTTTTAGAAGGGATGTTTTGCAATTGCATTGTGATGGCTTTTATCAGAGTAGTATGCGCATATTTAAAAGCCAACAAAACAGAATCATGGATTCAAATCCCTCAAGAAAATAATCCTTGTGTGTGTACCGTGAGATGCTAACTGTAGCTATGTTCTGACTTTCACGGTCATTTAAGCGAGTCTTAAGCCTCCCATTGTGGAAATGCAGCATAGCTGTCATCTTGTTTTGGTTGGTCAGAAAAACTCTGCCCGTACCTCCCAGCAGCTGCCCACTGCTGTCTTTGTGCTTGGGTCTGGTTGCTGCTCAGCTGACAGTGTGCATGGTGTGGGTGGTTGTTTCTATTCCATAGACAGTGGAGAGCACTGGGGGTCCTTCAGCTCCCTTGCTGATCAGGCCCATGTGATAGGTGTGCTGTGCCTCCTTACAATGGGGAATGAGGGCAGAGAAGGGTTGAAAAGGAGAGGAAGAGTTTTGACGGAAGTAAGTGCAGTTGGATGAACAAGAAAGCATAAGCCATGGGTTATTAGTAGGCAGAAGAAGGTTACCCTAAAAAAATGTACAGAAAACCCCAAAACTTGGCTTTTCTGTACATTGGTCTGCCCAGGATGAAATGTTGACTTTGAAAGTCCCTTCCTTGCTCCTGTAGTAGACCATGGCTGACCCTGGACTGGTACCATGGATGGTGTGGTGTCAAGAGGGTGCTACCTGGGGGCTTCACTCAAAACTTCTTCATGTTAAGATTTGATGTGCTAACAGGAATCTAGAATCTGCATGGGTCTGAGCCCTCCCAGATCAGCTAGGCTTCTCTGGATGTCAGGACCATTCCAGAATAGTTTTATAATCTGTAAACAGTACAAAACCTAAATTTTCTCTGTTGTATCAGCTTGATGTTCTTGTTATCATGAACATGGAGATCTGTCTGTAAAATACCTCTTTGGTCTGGCTGTGAGATGAAGGTGGGCAAATGGATTAAGGCCATCCACAACCGTTGTCCTAACTGATACTTTAACTTTTGGTGGTTCTAAAAGGAATACCTCCGTCTTTTGTGTTTAACCCCCTCATAGTCCTGTTTCTTCTCTCAAATTCTTTTGAACCCTATTGCAGGCAGACAGGCAATACGAAATCCCACAGCCACATAGACTCTCTAAACAACCAAAAGATGCTTTCTTGATTGAACAAGTCTTTAGTCCTCATCCCTACCCCACATCACTCAAGTCACACATGAAAAGCAACCCACTCTACACAGACATGAGATTGACAGAGCTGGCTGAAGTGAAACGTGCCCAGCCGTCATGGACCATAGAGGAATACACGAGGAATTCGGGGGACAAAGGCAAGATCGCAGCATTGGATCTACAAGTAAGTCCTGTTTGTTTAATTTGAATGGCTTGATTGTGAATGAATATTGCCAGAATATGCATTTAAGAAGAGATTTGGTTAGCTCAGGAAGGAGCTATGCAGTGTTGAGCCTCTAATCTTGCTCATCCCTATCCATCCTGGCCAGGGACAAAGGAGAATGTGGGTGTTTCATCGATGAATGGTGATTCTTGACAGGTTGATGCTCCCAGCTTATTCTGCAACGTAGGAATGTCTGCTAAGCCATCATGGTATTAGTAGCTCTAGAGTTGAGGGATAAAGGGGTGCAGAGATGAACTGGTCCCTAACTGCAGTAAGGCAGAGTGGTGCAGGAGCTGGCATTACTGCTTTTTCTTCTATCTTTGTGCTGTCTGAATTATTCACAGAGAATTTAAATGCTAGGGATTTCCCATTTTGCTACCAACATGAGACATAAAATACTTGTAAAAGATGTTTGACACCATGACTGTTTTTGAAACACTTCACTGTTGCATCTTTGAAGTGGCTGTTGCAAGCCAGAGTCATGTGAAGAGCGGATCAGCTAATGGTGTGTCTTGTTTGCATTTTAGTTCAGCTTGGAAGTGTGCAACAAGCAGAGCAGAGCGTGTTACTGGGAGGCAAATTCAAATGTTGGATTTAAATTTTCCCAGACTGTAGTGTATTTGAAATCAAAATCCTGATATATAATGGAATGCCCAGACCCAGGACTAAGTGCCTATGTTGGATACCCTGTGTAGCCTGAAAAAGACAAGACATCTTTTAGGAAGGAAGATATCTCAGCACGGGTTTGAAGAGGAAGCATGAAGAACTACATCCAGAATGTGTAAACACCAAAAAAATCTAGCAGTGTTCAGTTATGAAACCCAAAATGCATCACATAATGAAATCCACATTGGTGCGAGATCACTGTGTATCATTTATATGCATTTATTCAGCTGGTAAGAACCAGCCAGGGGACTGGTGCTGACTGCAGGCATTTTGGGCTCTTTGCATGTGTATGCATGCCCCAGAGCAGAGCAAGCTCTTGGCAGCAGTTGGGACACTCTGACCTGCAGCTCAGGGCTCTCTGATCAGCAGTCTGTGCGGTGCAGCCGTACTCAGGCAGGGAGTCTGCTTGTCTCCGAACTTTCTCTGCCAGGGAACGTGGTGTTCGGGAGCCTGGGACTTGCTGCTCCGCATCAGCTCTTGATGGCTCAGTGCCGAGGTACCTAACCCAGCTCCAAACTATCAGACTAAGCCCTAGAAGTGCATCAGGGTACTGTGAGAAAGATTTGGATTGCCCAAGTCTCAGGACCCATGTCATGCCTCAGGACCTCGTGTTGGCTGGTTTGGAGTTAAGTGATCATCCACATGGTTCTGTAGTGCAACTCCCATGTGTGTTTGTGCAGGAATTTGTGCACAACAAATTCACCTCCTGGCTTGGCTTGTGCAAAATTGCCCAACCTCACCAGCTCCTGCTCCTTGCTGTGGCTAAAGTGCAGAGAGAAACCAAGCAGCACAGGAACCAGGCTGTATGTTGCCCCAGCTGCCTGCTGCTTTTTGGGTCTTAAAAGCTTCAGAGGTCTTACTAAATTCCTATCCCTGGCATTGCAGACTGTATGCTAGAGTAGGAATAGGCTGAAAGAAGCTTCTCTGCAGGAGGCAGTCACAAAGCATCCCTTACCTGCTGTGTGAAGGCAACAAGGGAGGTGATATTTGGGAGCAAAGCTCCTCTGGGAGAAGTGTTCTCCATCTGCTCCTCATAGGGCCATTACGTTCTCTGTAAGCAGCTCCGTGTGACTGTGAGCAAACCAGAGAAATCGGCTTATTACCATCATTTATCTTTAGGATCAAGGTTATAAAACTTTACTGGTTTGATTCTCTCCCTCCAAAAGGACTGTCAGAATTGCATTTACTCTACAAAGCCCATGTCTAGACTTCATAATAGAGCTTACTGACAAACTTAAAAAATAGACACAGACTGATGAGTGGGGTTTTTTTCCCAGTGATTAGGTTTATTAGAACTGAAAGTAAATACATTATGCTTTAATGAACATTCCTACATCTGGCAATGAAATGGGAAAGGAAGCTGATTAACAGTAATAGGCCTTTTTAATAATGCATCTTCCTTCTGAAGTAGTTAAAAGGTCAATAGCAAGTCAGAGAAGTCCAAAACTGTAGTCTCCCTGAAGCATAGCATGGATATCTTTGGGGTTTTTCTACCTTAGTTTATTTAAAATTTCTCCTGGAACTTGACAAGTCTGCTGGGTTTTCCTTCAGGAAAAGAAATGGCAAAACTAGTCAGGCAAGTTTGTCCCAGGTGTGGGGTCTGTGTGAGATCTCATTGCTTTGCTCTGTGTATGATGATCCACTGGGATGAAATCTTGTCAGGTTATTTTCTGATGCATTTAGAGACGAGGTTGCTGATTTTTTTCAGAAGACTGGAATAGGTAATTGAGAGCTGAAATGGTACAATCTCAGACTCGGCTGATGGTCTCTGTTTCAGCATACTAGAGCTACCATAGAGATCTCCATTAAATGGTCATAAAACCGCCGCTCGATTTTAATTGTCTGTTTCTGGGGTAGCTATAAAATCACTTCTTGTAGTAGTTCTGTACAAAAAGCAAATGCTGCTGGCAGGCGAAGCAAGGTTTCAGCCAGTAGCTCGTGGCCACAGTCTGAATTAGCAATTAAAGGCTTACCCAAATCTCTCAAGTCAGCTGGAGTTTCTTTGTGTGGAGTCCAATGAGCTTTGGATCAGGTTTGTTACGAGCATGGAAATGGTGTGTGTTTGGGGTATTCCCACTGGAACATTTTTATGTGTAACATTTCTATGTGGAATCTTTTTCATTTTTTTAAAGAAATGACCTTTTGGAGCCCCAGAAACAAGAGACAGCTTTGAGAAAAAGCTGTCATTTTTCAAAATGTTCTTTCTGCTTTGTTCCTTTCTGCTGGTAAGTGCAGTAATGCCTAGTGTTTGGGTTTCCCCAATTTTCCCATCATTTCCCCTATTAGAAATGATGAAGGGAGAAAAACAAGCAAGGTGGAAATGTAAAGCTTGAAGAACTCACAAATTCTAAGTTAAAACCCCCTAAAGATTAAAACAAAACAAAACCAAAGAAATAAAACTTTCAGATGGAAATCCTGTACCCAGAGAGACTCAGACTTTGGCAATAAGCAGGGTATTGCTTCCTGTGGAGATAGAGATTGTGCCATTGGGGTTAAATGGTCTCATCTATGAAGGTGGTCCAGAGTAATATGTGGTACCAAATCTTATGCCAGGTATCCAGTTTCCTTGCTCCTTTTGCCCCTAAAAGCATCATGCATTCAGGTCTCTTTCAGAAGATGGAGCTGGGAGGAGAGCTTGAAGCTGAGGATCACTGTCCTGGGTGATTTCATGGGAACCAACTTACAGCCCCCGCTTTGTGGGATGCTCAGTGCCTGCTGCCTGTGATTGTGTATTCCCATGCTGGAATGAAGGGCCGGGGTTCCCAGCTATTCCTGTTCCAGGACAAATTCCACCTGCTAATTGTCCTTAGATGATGGATGGGGCTGAGCAATCGTGCCCTGAAAGCAAGTTATGGTATCAAAATTAAGGTTAGCTTTATAAAATGTAATGCATAAGGAGTGTATGTTAAGAACCCTTCCCATCATCTGGGCTTTAATAATT
This sequence comes from Nestor notabilis, assembly GCF_000696875.1. Taxonomy (NCBI): domain Eukaryota; kingdom Metazoa; phylum Chordata; class Aves; order Psittaciformes; family Psittacidae; genus Nestor; species Nestor notabilis. Next base: position 14,249 of record NW_009931244.1, read on the forward strand.
TAAAGAGCAGTAACAGGCCGGTAGTTGCTGACATCTCTGCTGTCTAGCAGATTAAAGAGTTTTTATTTAAATGCCATCCAAGATGACGAAGTTTCCGGTGAATCAGAGGTACGTGAGGGGCTTTGCACCAGAATTACATGTTGCAGGAGTTTATTTTTTGCAGTATTGTGTTGCCACTTTCATCAGCCTTATGGAACTGGGAGCAGGAGTTGAAGGGATGTGAGAAGCAGCAATAACCCACTTTATCCTGCCAGCAGACCCAGATGCAGTTGGGAGTCCTTCAGGTGCATCTGCTTTATTTATTTTATTAATGTCAGATCCCAGACGATTAACAGTTGTTTCCTTTTAATTTTTAGACTCAAGAATCTTTAAACCCAAACAACTTAGAATACTGGATGGAAGACATTTATACTCCTGGCTATGATTCCTTATTAAAACGCAAAGAAGCCGAGTTCAGAAGAGCAAAGGTTTGCAAGATAGCTGCTCTGATAGCAGCGGCAGCTTGTACGGTCATTCTGGTCATTGTAGTTCCCATTTGTACAATGAAATCCTGAACCTGCGGACAGAGATGTGACTCCCAGCTGTGTGCATCAGATAGCTCATGCTGTGTTTCAAACATCTGACGGCAAAACTGTAAGGAAATTGCTAAGGAAGAATGTTCCGAGGATAATTCTGATGGTGAATGCAGTAAATGCAGGCAAAACAGAAAACAACTAGGGAAACAGCTTTTGTTTCGGAAAAGTATGATTTTAAACAACAGACTGTGGTGGAGTTAGTGGGAACTCAGTTCAATTTTTATGCATTTTTAAAAGTGCAATATTTTTTTTTCCTAAAGAAACAATATAATGTTTTACAGAATCGGAGACCGATGAGAATCTTGGCAAAAGAGGAAGGTTGTCTGAGCTATGTTGCATTTAACGGAGGTGTGGGTACTTGGAGGTAGCACTGTATAGAAGGGAATGTTCTATATGCATTACATCGGGGAGCTAGGGAAGTCTTAAAGCTCTCTACAATGTAGAAAACTCTGAATGTATTGTATTTATTTTATAGTATTTATGTATTTCATGATCATTTGATTGAAAGCAGAGTGTGTAGCCATGAACAGAGTTCGTTCCTATGTTCAGATTAAAAAGGGCTCTTTGTATTTGGTCTTGCCCTAAGACCCACTTTATCATCACTGAGTACTTAGATAAGTGCAATGTGCTGCAGACCAAAAAGATTATGTTTTCAAGCAATCACAAAAGGTTTTAGTTGCTTCTGTTGAATAACATTTTCATAGAGCTGGCAAACTTGCCTTGCCAAAAGGGTATTCTTTACCTCTGCAGACAGTGAAATCGTCTCAATTTCACTCCTGCCAGCAAGCAAAGCTGGCAAATCAAAGCAACGCTTGGTTAAAGTTCTTGGAAATGTGATCTGAACAGTTATAATTTTTTTCACAAAGTCTTTGTGCCTTTTTTTTTAGACTGTAGATTAAATAGAACTGTTTAATTTTGCTATTTTAAGCCCATAACATAAATCACAGCATAATGGGTACTAATGGAGGTTCTTTTCCCGCAAGCCTTCTATACAGTTCAGAGTGCTCCTCAAACAGCAGGGCTGGTGGTTGCTGAGCACTTATATTAAGGGCACAATTTTTCAGCACTATTGCAAACTTGCTGTTAATGCAATGCATTCAGCATGGGGAGATCTTCTGCTTCCCTCTTGCTAAAGTACTTAAGAATGATGGTTGACTCTACCGGACATCAAGCAGTCTGTATCCCATGGGAAATGTCTTTTTGATGCTTTATCCCAAATGCAAATAGCAGGTTCAAAGGAATTCTCAAGCTACGACAGAAATTATCTGCCATGGTTAGTGAAACAAATGCCCAGACAGTATTATTCTTCTGTCAAGTAGAGCTGAAAACAAAAAATAAAGTAAAAAAGGTATATATTTTCAGGTGATAATATGATCTTGCTGGTCCTGTAAGGGAAAGAAGATTCTTTTAGTGAATGCCTTTATGTAGGGTAGTTTGGTTTCTTAAGAAGCAGCCTCCCTATGCGATGACACAGCAGCTAGGAAAGTATCAGATGCTCGTTCCTCCAGCTTACTCTTTGTTTCTGGCTGGTTTATAAAAAGTAGTGAGGAAAGAGAAGGCTTTGTTGTGACTTTAGAAGCGTGTCAGTTCTTTCCTGCAGCTGGAGAGCTGTTTATGCGCTGCTCGTGTGCTGTATTTGATTTAGAGTTAGGTGATCCCCGTTGATCTATCAGAAAAACAAGTGTAAGCACAAGGTCGGGTGTCCCATCAGCAAATACAGAGCAAGGAGAAACCCCTAGACCAAAATCTGCCCCTGCCTGGCCTGAATCCTGACCCAGATTCTATAGCTTTGGCCCATTCCTAACACCAAGATTATTTCTCTTTCCTCCCAGATGCTGCAGGATGGAGTCACAGCAGGGAGGGAGCAGTTCACACTGTCTATTTTAGGCTGCCTTTGGTTATGGTGTGATTCAGAGCACCTGAGTTTAGGAGCTCAGGATCCATGTGTAGTAAATATAGACAGGTAGAGAAACCTCGGGGGATGGTGTGGAGATGCCAGCAAGATATCTAATATTAGACATGTGAATACGCTCTGGAGTACTTTGCTCTGCAGTTTTCCTTATGCACAATTTAGATTGATTATATATGTAAAGAAATCTATTCCTGGTTCCAGGTAACATCAGAAAATCCTTTTACACCCCTTCCCTGGCCTGGCGACAGCAAGCACAAGGGGCTGCCAGAAATAACAGCGTGCCCTGTGTTGGTACAGTCCCAGTCCCTTGTCTGCCCATGCCCGCAGTGACAATTCCCTTGGAGGAGCACGATGAATGTGGGAGAGCCCCCCTGCCTTCACCAATCCTCCTCTGCTAGCACAAGCAGTCTGACCCTGCTGCCCCCAACCTGAAATCAGCAGCATTTCCTCTGCTGCTCCTCACTGATCTGATTTTAGAAAATATCTGAATATCTGAGTGGAGATGTGAGAAGGGCGCAGTGGATGTTATTGATTGCAGGGGCAGTCTGGGGCTGTGCTTGCACTGGTGCATTAGAGATGTAATAGCCCCTCTTTTGTCTGTGCAGGAATATTTTCTTTCATCTGCGCAAGACTCATCCAGCTGGCACCGGATGAGTCTTTACATTAGAGGTGCCCAAAATCCTGGGAAGGATTTGGCAGGTTATGGAGCTGTGGGTGATGTGGAGCTGGCCCAACCCAAGCACTCAGCATCCCAAGCATCCATGCTGCTCTTAATTTATCAAGGTGCTTTTGCCCATCTTAGTTTGCACAAGCAGCCAGTGGCACCCACCTCCATCAGGGCAGTGGTTTCCCTATGTGCCAGACTGCGATTTGTCATGGATCTCCCTCTTGGGGCTTGATTTCCACAGTGCCAGGAGCCCAAGGGGAGTGGGGAAAGCAGAGCCCAGCTCCCTGCCTCCCTACTCCAAGAATACCTCTGGGACCTACTGCCCGCCTTCTCCTCCGCTCCATGTCTGCCTCTGGCACCACTGGGATGTGCATCCCTTGCCATTCCCAGTGGGTTTTACATCTGGCACAGAGCTCTTCACTTGCAAATAGGTAAAGACATGGAGCAGTGGGATGCTCCTGCTGGAGGAGGGCAACCTGGGAAGGAGGGACGCTGTGGCTCTGCACAGAGTGTACAAGCTAGGTGAAATCCTGACAATATTAATCTTCAAGAATATTGTGATCAACCTTGTGAACCAGTTACCAACTAGAATATATTGTATACTATATGATAGACTTTTGTATTAAAAAGAAATAAACAAATTAAAGCTATAGGTACATTGTAATCCTTGATGTGATTGAAAAAAGTGTCCTAGATTGTATTACTTAATTAAAATAATGATGAGCATATTGAACTGTTTTTCGTATTTATGCCTTATAAACTTGATATATTACACATGATAAAATGAAACTACAAGAGTTATTAAAAAGATACTCCATTTTTGGGGGCAAATCCCATTCGCTTTTCCTAAAACAAGAGTGCTGCTTGAACTGAGCTCAATAAATAATGTATGCTGAAAAGCAAGAGCAGGATCTGTCCCCAGATAACTTTTTAGGATTTTTTTTTTTTATTTTATTTTTTACTGGGGCTTTGGTTAATGTACTATGTAATAATTTTATTTTGTAAAGTTACTGTACAATGTTGCCTTTTGGTTCATTTAAATATAATACCAAATAAACTTGAACATTTCAGCATCTTAAGTTTTAATGGAACAGTTATAATAACTTATTACTCCGTTGCTTTTCCTCTTTTTTTTCTTTTCCCAGGGACATCAAGATAGCCATGGGATGTGAGTATCTCGGTGTTAGATAACTGAACAGCCTGTCTAGTTCTTGGCAGAATTGCTAATGGATTTCTCATTTGTGAAATAATAAGATGGCAGAAGATAATGAAAAATGAGTTTGTTGGGCTTCTTTTACAAGCTCCTTTGCATCACAGTGTTTGGGCTTCTGGGAGATTAGCTCTTGACACTAATCATAACATTTTATTTTATAGGTTATTTCATGACTGGGTTTTGCCATATCAACTGTTTTAACAAGGTCATGACTAATACTTTTGTATCTATTTTGCTTACACGTTTATGCAACCACTGTCCCTTTTAAGTCAGTACTATATATAACTGTTTGTAGTCACCTACCAAAAGGCAATCAGTTTGCTTAGGATATCTTTATTAATTTGCTGCTTTTGACTTATTAATTGCAAAACCAGGTTGTTGTATAATTTCAGGTGTTGAAACAAAGATAATGCTGAGTCTACCACTAAAGGTAATCCAGGATCAGAGGTTGCAAATGGCAGCCACAGAAGGCCTGCATAAATAACCAATGCCATGAAAACATAGTAATGTAAGGTCTTGGTTTCCTCATCTCTACTGCATAAGCACCTTTAATGCATCTCTTTAGCAGTCTTGGTCAGGATGGGAAGTGCCAAGTGCTCTCTGCAGGGCCAGATCACCAGCTCCAGCCTTGGGTGTTTGCATGTTATGAGTTGGGCTGCAAACCATCACAGCTCCCCTTGGAAGGGACTGTTATTCACAAGTTAGCATTGTTTTCAGTTTTGGCGATGGTATCATGGTTTTGCATCACTTTCAGGTTTTAACTATCAAGTCCAGAAGTTTACAAGTGTCCTTACATTACAGCATGGATCCAGGAGCAGGAATTTTCATGAAAATGCCAAGTGTGACCAGGCTCATGCCAAAAAATCCTAAGCACTGGTCAGCATTCCTCAATCAAGAAGCTGGATATGCAGGATATGTAGACCTCATTTGGGCCATTACTGTGCTGGAAGATGGGGCAGCTGCCAGGTTTCTACAGTAGCTGCTGCATAGAGTCACTGAGTCTCAAGGTAGAAGAAAGCTCCTATGTGCAACGCTGTAATGGCAACCAAGACCCAGTCCCACGATCACTGCACTTCTTTGAGTGTATCGCTCACAGCCATCAATTGTACTGGTCAAATAAATTCTTTATTTCAGATCTAGCTTTGATGAATGGCTCTGCCTGATACACAGAAGAGTCAAAAGCAAGACATTGGATCTCGAGGCCATATTCTGCCCTATGAGGTGCTGCAGTGTCTCCATCCCATTGAATCCACACATGGAAGAAGAGAAAGCAGCCAATAGCCTGCCCATAGCAGCATGGTCTTGTCGAAAGAAAAGGTCAGTTGTGCTGGTGTGCACTTTGGGGAAAGGCAAGCACCTGCAGAAGTAATCATAAAGATGAGGTGCTTTCTTTCATCTTATTTTTTCTTTGTTATCTTTTCAGGAAACGGTTCTATATCTTGTGAAGTGCCACTCTGCTAGTGCGGAAGTGCTCTGTCACTTCAGATTACTTTTGAGACCATGGACCACTCCGTATCTTGCAGGCTGTTATGTGAATCTATGATGTTCACTTAGAAACTGGAGCAAAATCTTCAACAAGGGAAGAAGTGTCCTGTCAGCAGCCAAACTCCTCACATAAGTGAGTTCCATTTGGTCTTACTTATTTTCTGCAATATAGCACAAACTATGTCTAGAAGAGCCA